>NC_057719.1:79832246-79854111 GCF_004010195.1 Chiloscyllium plagiosum
TGTCATTCACCCATCATCTCTTTCCTCACTTTAAAATGGTTAAGCTGAGCCCTTCATTTAGGCCCCGAATACAATTTTTACTAACCAGCCTTAGCCTCCCAAGGTAGGCCCAAAATTACCACACACTGTATGGGTCCCCAGAAGAGAGATTACTTCATTGTGTCTCTTTTTGGTTCCTTGCAGGCCAAGAGGACCATCTTGACCAGCCCTTTCAACCCGAGGAATCCTTGGGCCACTCCTGCCCCCCTTCCTCCCATAATCGCAGGACTCAGTGAGGTACACGCTCGTTTCTAAGTGAGGCGGCTCCAGGCTACCCAATACCCCTCATGGAGTGCTGAGGTGTCAAAAGGTGCGATCTTTTTGGTGAGATTTGTCAACTGAGGGCCACATAGAGGGGGTGAAAGCTTGCTGTACTACTGCACCAAAGAACCATTCCTTAAGCAACACTGCAAAAAGATAATTAGCTGGTTAGTACTAGCACGTTGCAGTCTGTGTGTAAATTGGCTGCTGTGTTTTCTACATTAGAGCAATGGTGGCAGCATTCCACCTCATATGACAATGGGCATGTGCCAAGTTGGTCGATATTTTGTTCAGTATTGCCCGCTAAAGGGACTGGCATGGGAAAGTGGAGGATTCACTGCTTTCTGTTTTCACCTTTACTACAATAAACCGTCCCAGAAAGGGACGTTATCAAAGACAATTTGACACAGGCCCACACCGACGGAATATTAGAGATTCATAACTGAACCAGGAGGTCGTTTTAATAAGCAGGGCAATGAAGCCTCTAGATATAAACAAGGGTCTCAGGCACAGATACAGAATCCCTATGGTGTGGAAGCAGGTCATTCAGCCCATCGGGACCACACCAACCCTGTGAAGAGCTTCCCACCCAGATTCACTATCCCTGTAATCCTGCATTTCCCATGGCCTATCCACCTAATCTGCACATCTTTGGATTATTGGAGGAAACCCACGCAGACACTGGGGGAATGTGCAAACTCCACACAGACAGGCACCCGAGGGTGGGATCAAGCCCACGTCCCTGGCGATGTGAGGCAGCAGTGCTAACCACTGAGCCACTGTACCGCCTCTGATAGGCTGAGGCCGGGTGGACTTGGGAGGTGCCATGGGAGTGGAAATAGCTGCCCTTGGCGAGGACAAAAATGAGGCCGGCAGCTCAATCTGGGGAGACCAAGGCTGAGAACAGTCTGGATCGGCCTCAGAGTGTGGCCAATAGAGGCTGCAGTAGTGGCTAAGTTTGAGTCTGCACATCCAGTAGTGGAGTTGGGATAGTCAGTCAAACAGAGGCAGTAGGGTGAGCCAAAAGAGCTGGTGATGAGGTAGAGCTGGCTGCCATTGGCAAACACATGCAAAGAATTTCATGGCCTCAGAATGTCCCAGACTCCTTTGCAGCTTTTGAAATGCCCTCACTGTTGTCAGCGAGCAAAACACAACAGCCAATTCATGCACAGCAAGCTCCCACATAATCTGATTTACAGATGATGGAAGCAGTCTAGGATAGCTGGAAGATTTCTTTCCACTCTTTCAAGTGGTGTAATAACTTTTCTTTTGAACATCCATCAGAAATGGCAGACAAAGCCAGAATTTGACATCTCATGCGGAAACTGGCATTGGCAGCATTGTCCAAAATCTCAAGGGTTTGAGTTAGGACTAGAATGCACACTCTTTGACTTGTTGAAGAGATTGCTGTCCATGTTACCACAACCTGGTCTGACGAAGCCCCCTCCCTTCACAGACTCTTGGCTACAGAGTAGCTCCTGAATTTCACCTGTTTCTGAGTGGTTCTTCACCAATGAATCACGTTAGTACTGTCCACACTGACCGGTACGTGACCGCAGTGGCTATCACTATTTTCTGCCTCCACCTTATTTCAATTACCACAAAAATCCTCAAATAATTTTATTTCCAGTCTCAGTTAGCGAAGCCTGGTAGGCCCCATAAACACTGTTTGTGTAAATCTAGTGTACATATAGGTCTAGGAATTGAGCTGCATAGTCATCATTTTTAAAGGCGCTATGCGGACAGCTAAGGCCCCAAAACGGCAGGTTACTTACCCTCCCAAAGGTAGCCCCCTTTCCAATTTCTATGCCATTCTGGTCCCTACTCTCCCATTTCACTTACCTACCCTTTCAATCAAATTCACTTAACTCTCAACAGAGGGAAAGCAGAGGTCCGTGATTTTCCACACTCAGCCAGCGCAGAACCACTAATATTCTGACTTTCATCACTTCCCAGCCTCTGGTTTTGTTCTGTCCTCTTGTTGTTTATGGAATAATGCACCCTCAGTGCCTGCCTCTCACCCAGTGAGGTGGCAGCCAGCAAGTAAGGGGAGACTACGATTACATACTTGGATAAGCAATGGCTTTTGTAATGGATTAACATTAGACCCAAGGGGAAGGGGTAATGGAGATAGATAGATGAGATAGTTAGATAGATAAGGTAGGAGAAAGTGAGGACTGCAGATGCTGGAGATCAGAGCTGAAAATGTGTTGCTGGAAAAGCGCAGCAGGTCAGGCAGCATCCAAGGAGCAGGAGAATCGACGTTTCGGGCATGAGCCCTTCTTCAGGTTTTCAGCTCGGATAGATAAGGTAGACAGATAGATAAGAGAGAGATGAGATGGGAGAGATGAGATGGGAGAGATGAGATGGGAGCGATGAGATGGGAGCGATGAGATGGGAGCGATGAGATGGGAGCGATGAGATGGGAGCGATGAGATGGGAGCGATGAGATGGGAGCGATGAGATGGGAGCGATGAGATGGGAGCGATGAGATGGGAGCGATGAGATGGGAGCGATGAGATGGGAGCGATGAGATGGGAGCGATGAGATGGGAGCGATGAGATGGGAGCGATGAGATGGGAGCGATGAGATGGGAGCGATGAGATGGGAGCGATGAGATGGGAGCGATGAGATGGGAGCGATGAGATGGGAGCGATGAGATGGGAGCGATGAGATGGGAGCGATGAGATGGGAGCGATGAGATGGGAGCGATGAGATGGGAGCGATGAGATGGGAGCGATGAGATGGGAGCGATGAGAGGGGGTGTTGGGGGGGGCGGGGGGGAGGGAAAGAGAGATAGAAAGTGGGAAGAGAAAAAGAAGAGAAAGATGAGAAAGAAATGGAGCAGGCACAGATACAAGAGCGAGAAGGGCGACGTAGAGATGGAGGAAGGGGACAGTCAGAGAGATATGCGATGGGTTGAGTTCATTGAAACTAGGTTCCAGAGGAAGATTGAAACTGCTACTCTCAGAAAAAGACCCATCGATCTCAAAAGTCAAGATCACGCAAAGTTTCCACATCATTTAACGGCACGTTATCCATCCAACCTCAAACACGGGAATTGCATTAACTGGGGAAGGGAACAGCAGCAAAGAAACATTACCATAGAATAGTCTTTGCGGTTCGCTTTCATCTGGGGGGCTGGAGCTAGAGGTTTGCGTCCCCCTGTCACACTGTTCCTCCGGGATGCCCCCGGCTCCATTCGAGTGCTGCGTTGGAGGAAACAACCGCTGGCGCCTGGCAGTCCAGCTCGGAGAGGCACCGGATGCGTAGGTCCCGCTGGTGTCACTGTAGCCGCTGTCCGGGGCCGTTAAGTCCAGGTCGAACACTTCATCGTCACTATCGCGCTCCTCCGTATCACACAGATCCATGTCATCCAACAGCAGCCTTCACACCTGCTTCTCGGAATAAGCTTTGCCAGGAAGGGAAACAGAGGCAGGTTCCTAAGGGGAGACACACAGGGTGATATAAGATTAACAGATTAAACCCATTGTGCCTCAATCTACAATACATTGACCTGACGTTTCCCCATTTGCTTTCTTGCAGGATGACCACCAGATAAAACTCTCATCCCACACAGTTTAAATCACTGGGGGCAGACCAGTAACCAGAAATGATCCATCCCAAACCTGTTCCCAGACTCCCAACAGCTTCACTGTTCTTCGCTTTGGAAATTTCATCCAGGTTTCCAAGCTCTCTCCTTTCTGCCGAGTACTTAACGAGGCCGCAGTTTCCAACCTGGGCGGCACATTGCTGACGCTACTGGACCAGTCATCCGAAACCTCTAAGCAGACGTTCTGCGGAATGTGGGTTCAAATCCCGCCGTGGCATAATAAGAACCTTGGGGGGGGTGAAAACAAGTCCATTTTTTTGCAAGATCTCATCTGGTCCACTCATGTCCTTCAGGGAAGGAATTCCTTCCCTGGTCTGGCCTATTACGTGACCCACAGCAACAGGTTTGAATCTTCACTGCCCTCTGGGCAATCCCAAAAAGGAAAACCCAATAAAACTGGTGCGCATCAGAATAGAGCACCACTATGACCAGTATGTTTGTTTCCAAGTGCTGCTGGCTTTAGTCTGTAGGCAGTGCCCACCCGCATCCCATGAACTCAAAACACAACTGGGAGGCTGATTGCCAGACGACAGCTCTGACGAGTGTACCCATTCAGGGCCTGGACCAGGAAGTGATCCCAATTGGGAAAATTAGGCAATCACTAGAAGATTCCCGGGCACCGTAACATGGCACCACCAAACCCACCTCAGAGACAGTGGCACTGGGGACTGGGAGTGGAGGGGCACAGGGACATGTGTCGAATGTCTCATGCCCCTTCCGACATTTGCTGCAGACATTGCAATACTCTTTGATACGCAGTCACAAGCAGTAACAAGATAAATAGTGGGATCCTCTGGTATTGAAGAATCCGTACCAAGGTACCTTTGGACCTAAATGGCCCCATACGTGGAAACGGGTAAACTTGTAAGTACGTGTGAGAATAAAGCTAATCGGTTTCTGTGATGTTTGAGGGAAAATATTGACCAGGGCACCAAAGGTAATTCATTCTTTTCTTCAAAGACGACCGTGGGATCTCTTAAAATGAGAGGGTACCTCAGCTTAATGGCCTTTCTGAAAGACAGCACCTCCAACAATGCAACAACCCCTCAGCACTGCACCGGAGCGTCAGCTTAGATGATAGGCTCAGGACCCTGGGGCCTGAAGGCACAATCCTCTGACTCAGGATGACAGTGTGATACCATGTGAACCCAGGCTGAACAAGAGGGATTAATATTCAGTGTCTGGGGTCCTTACACAAGGCTTGCAGGGTGATGAGAGCCACTCAAAGGACATCTGGCTTCTTCTAAAGCACTTTCATCCTTCTGCAGAACTCGTAACACAAGCTACAACCAACCACAAGGGAGGCAGGACATCTGTGAGAAGCCAGCACTCTTACTGGAATTGATGTCAAACACTTTGCTCAATGACACAGTGACGTTGTTGCAAAGGGTGGCCTTGTTTACAGTCACAGGTGGATGTAGGTAGAGACAGAGAGAAAGAGCAAAAAAATGGGTGCTGGGGGGAGAGTGGTTACTGAGTGACAGCGTGAGGGAGCTGGAATAACATCAAGAGAGATACAGTCAGAAACACAGGGTGCTGGGGGAAGAGGGATTACTAAGTGACAATGTGAGGGGGCTGCATTAACATCAGGAGAGATACAGTCAGTGACAGGGGGTGCTGGGAGAGGGGGGTTACTCAGTGACAGTGTGAGGGAGCTGGATCAACATCAGGAGAGATACAGTCAGTAACACAGAGCGCTGGGAGAGAAGGATTACTGAGGACAGTGTGAGGGAACTGGATTATCATTAGAGATACACTTAGTAACATGGGGTGCTGCGGGAGAAGGGTCACTGAGTGACAGTGTGAGGGAGCTGGATCAACATCAGGAGAGATACCATCAGGAACACAGGGTGCTGGGGGAGAGGGCTTACTCAGTGATAGTGTGAGGGAGCTGGATTAACATCAGGAGAGATAGTCAGTAACACAGGGTGCTGGGAGAGAGGGATTACTGAGGACAGTGTGAGGGAAGTGGATTATCATTAGAGTTACATTTAGTAAGACGGGGTGCTGGGGGAGAGGGGTTACCGAGTGGCGGTGTGAGGGAACTGGATTAACATCAGGAGAGATACAGTTGAGGGCTGGGTTAGAGTTGGGGTTAGGCAAGGGAGTAGTCTCTGGCCCCCAAGTGGTTGAGTTTCAAATGTAAACCATCAGCTTTTAAACATTTTCTTCTTTCCAGATTTCTCTCAATACAGTAAAAAAGAGTGAGAAACACACGGAAATGAAGAAGCTTTCTTTAAAACTCCATCCTCTTCTCCTCCTGCCCTGAACTAGCCACCTGGTACCTCTGTATGGCGCTCCAAGGCCTTGTTGCCATGGAAGCCTTTCTGGATTTCATGATTCTGGAGGCGAACTGCTTAGTCATCTGAGTCCAAACTCACTAGCACGAGTGCTGTGCAGCAGTCTCACTTCCGCCGTTTGGCCACTGGGTGATATATTTAGAGAGCACGTGCCCTGGTTCAGCCACTTTGTGGTTTTTTTCTTCAGTTCTATGAGAAAGTAATGTTTACCTCCTCATCTGAGCACGAAAGGAGGAAGGGGGGGTGGGGGGGGGGGAAGAGAGGAAGCAGCCTACATAAGGAGCTCTGGCCTCTCTTTGCTTGCCACGCTTCATAACAGGAAGGAACGTGGCTCTGAGTAGGCCTTACTAACGTGAAATGATTTACATAATCGTATATATATATGTGGAAGTATATATAGTTTCTTCCCAAGGCAAAACACAGAACTGAATCAAATCACAATCAGTTCTCTCATCAGAAAAATAAAGCGGTCCACAAAAGGTTCAACCAAAATTTAATGTTTTTTGAAAGAAAAATATATCATAGTTAGAGCACCAATCTGTCTTGACTGGAGATAGTCAACTCTTCAGACAGATGTATATTCATTTTTGTCCCATTTGGACAGCCTATGGACCAACTCCAAAGCCATAGAGGCTTGACACAGCTTGGGAGAACTCAATGTTTGAAGACTTAGCCCTGCATAAAATGTACAGACCACTCTTCATTCAAAAAAAAATCATAGAATGCCTACAGTGTGGATGCAGGCCATTCAGCCCATTGAGTCCATACTGACCCTCCGAAAAGCATCCAACTTACACTCACCCCCTATCCTATTATCCTGCATTTCTCATGGCTCCTCCACCTAACCTGCACATCCCTGGGCACTATAGCACGGCCAATCCACCTAACCTGCACATCCCTGGGCACTATAGCACGGCCAATCCACCTAACCTGCACATCCCTGGGCACTATAGCACGGCCAATCCACCTAACCTGCATATCCCTGGGCACTATAGCACTCCTGAAGAAGGGCTTGTGCCCGAAACGTCGATTCTCCTGTTCCCTGGATGATGCCTGACCTGCTGCGCCTTTCCAGCAACACATTTTCAGCTCTGATCTCCAGCATCTGCAGACCTCACTTTCTCCACTATAGCACAGCCAATCCACCTAACCTGCACATCCCTGGGCACTATAGCACGGCCAATCCACCTAACCTGCACACCTTTGGTTTGGAGGAGGAAACCAGAGCAAGTTCACACAGACATGGGGAGAATGTGCAAATTCCACAAAGACAGTCACCTGGGCGTGGAATCGAACCGAAATCCCTGGTGCTATAAAGCTGCAGTGCTAACCACTGAGCCACCGTGCTGACTATGGCTACGTGCTGAAAGCACCTCTTTCAAATTTAGTTTCAGCACTAATCGCTCTATTTACTCTGAACTATAGCATGGCCAATCCACCTAACCTGCACACCTTTGGTTTGGAGGAGGAAACCAGAGCAAGTTCACACAGACATGGGGAGAATGTGCAAATTCCACAAAGATAGTCACCTGGGCGTGGAATCCCTGGTGCTATAAAGCAGCAGTGCTAACCACTGAGCCACCGTGCTGACTATGGCTACGTGCTGAAAGCACCTCTTTCAAATTTAGTTTCAGCACTAATCGCTCTATTTACTCTGATAACATTACTGAATAACTTATTAACCTCAGGAACAAGACTGAATGATAGGCAGCAGCTAAAATGATCGAAGGGTAACCAGGGACTGTACACTGGAAGTGGCCCTAGTTCCATGGCTGGCTCAGAACTGAGGAAAAAGGTATGTGGAGCACAAGTTAAAAAAAAAAACGGATCTGTTGGGACGTGCTAGACCTGCTTATAACCACAGCCACCCAGTTCTGCAGCTATGATCTATTGTTGTGAGGCTCATTGAGCATTGCAGATTGTTGAATGTTTCCCCAGAACAAGTTGGGAAAATAGTTGATCCCTATCAGAGAAATGACCAGGTCATTGCAAAAGAGAAACCCAATTGTTTCATGGATATCGATACCTACTGACTGAACAGAGAGACCTAGGGGTTCAGGACCATAGTTTTTTGAAAGTCGCACCACAGGTAGACTTCATTGCTCACATCGTTGAGTATGGGAGTTGGGATGTCATTTTGAGGTTGTCCAGGATGTTGGTTAGGCCTCTTCTGGAGTACTGTGTACAGTCCTGGTCACCCTGTTATAGGAAGGATATTATTAAATTGGAGAGAGTTCAGATAAGATTTATCAGGATGTCGCCAGGATTTGAAAGTTTGAGTTATAAGGAGATGCTGGATAGGCTGGGACTTCCTTCACTGGGGCATGCAGGAGGTTGAGGGGTGACCTTACAGAGAATTATAAAATAATGAGGGCCATCAATCAGGTAAATAGCAAAGGTCTTTTCCCTGGGGAGTTCAAAACTGGGGGGGGGGGGGGCATATTTTAAGGTGAGAGGAGAAAGAGTTAAAAGGGACCCAAGAAGCATCTTTTCCACACGGACGGGGGTTTGTATGTGGGATGAATTGCCAGAGAAAGTGGTAGACGCAGGTACAGTTGCAACATTTAAAAGATAGTTGGACAGGTAAGTGAATAGGAAAGGTTTAGAAGGATATATATGAAACAGGGGCAAGTGGGGCTAGGTTAGTTTGGTAAATTTGGTTGGGTTGGACCAAAAGGTCTGCTTCTGCGCTGTGACTCTATGGTCTTACATGTGACTCCAGTCTCGTATAATATGGTTCACTTTCAGTGTCCTCAGATCGATTGGAGATGCACAGTAAATGACATCTTGCCTATGTAGTATATTTCCCAAGGAACAGGTCCACCTCCAATCTTAAAAAGGTCTCAATGCTTGTAGCTTGAATAAACCATGAAGATCAGTCACTGGATTGGGAAGAATTATTCTTTGAGCTTGTTCACTTGTCCAGCCTGACCTTCCACAGACCACTAACCTTTTGCACTGGGCACATTTAACCTGGACTGTTAGAAGGGAGGGCGCTTGAAGTCTTGGCATGAGAGATATTTATTCACATTAAAAAAAAAAGGTCATAGTGGTAAATTTTATAAATTTTCAGTCAGCCGCTTTCACCAAAACCCAGCCTGCCCACACTTCAGGGGAGGGATAAAGAGACAGCAAGGTTGGAAGAGCACAGGAATGGTTTAGGATGGTCCCAAAAGACACAGGAATGATGGATAAAGTCAACGGCGGTAACAATAGGAATGTTGTCCATGGAAGAGAGGAGCTGCAAGGGGAGGTTTTAAGAAGGGTGTAGAAATTGTGGAGAGGTTTTGGAAGAATAAATAGGGTGCAATTGTTTCATGCTCAAGTTTAATTTCAAACCACACTAACCGAGCCAGTGGGCCCTCCCACACAGCTGCTGCCTGCAGTAAGCCAAGTTATCTGTCGAGGCTTCCTCCCACATGAAGCCTCAAAGATGGGCGCAAAGTTGCATTTCACCACAGTATCAGTGTATGCCAAGAGAGTGTGGTGCCTGGTGATGTTCTGCCATTCACACTGGCCCCGAACGCCCAGCTCAGTGACTCGGATAAACCCGTGTGTGCCGATGGGACGCTCTCCAGCTGAGAGCTTCAGAAACCAGGAGCAGCCAGGATCAAGTGATCACGAATCGAGATCATAAATCTCAGCCTTCTGGCAGTGTTGGGCGCCACAGGGGCACCCTTGTGGTGGAACTGCTGCTTTCAAACAGCACGGCCTTATCCGTGAGCCTGAAAAGGCCTCATCTTTCCACTAAGGTATCAAACTGCGCTTTCAGGTGGAGACAAACATCACTATTCCGAAGTGCCCCAATGGCTCTTCTCGCTGGCACACCATCACTGTTTATCGAGCGGTCAGATGGAATTGACTGATTATTTATCCTATTGCTGCTTGCAGTAATTTTCCCCCGGCTACCACATTTTCCTACATTACCATAGTGACACACTTTTAAGTAGTACTTAATTGGCTATCCAGTGCACGAGGATGCTATAGGAATGCTAGCTTCTCCTTCAGCCAAATGAAGGGTGGCGCAGTGGCTCAGTGGTTAGCACAGCTGCCTCAGGGACCCAAGTTCGATTCCAGCCTCAGGCGACTGTCTGCGCAGAGTTTGCATGGGCTCCTTGGGTTTCCTCCAGGTGCTCCGGTTTCCTCCCATGGTCCAAACATGTGCAGGTTAGGTGGATTAGCCATGCTAAATTGCCCAGGGATGTGCAGGCTAGATGACCTAGCCATGGGAAATGCAGGGAGCTGGATGGGATGCTCTTCGGAAGGTCAGTGCGGACTCTATGAGCTGAATGGCCTGATTGCACACTGTAGGGCCTTACACTGCACTATGAATGCAGTGTAATTGAAGCTTGAAGCAAAACATCATATAAAGGTTTTCTCCCTTGAGGACAGGGCAATTGAGATCATCTCTGGTGAAGTAGGAATGGGTTCACTTCATAAAATCAATCCACTGAATCAGAAAATGGCTACAGTGCAAAGGAGGCTATTCGATGCATTGTGTCTGCACCAGCTCTCCAAAACAGCGTCATGACTTTGTGCCATTTTCCTGCCTTCTCTCTATGCCTTGCACATTTCTCCTCTTCAAATAATCGCAAAAAGCCCTCTTCAATGCTTTAGTTAAACCTACGCCACCTCCCCCTAAATAAATTACACATGGCCAATCTCCTGCTGGATGTGACAATTAAAAAGTCCAGTGCCTCGATAGTAAATGATTAGATTGGATTAAATTACATTCCCTACAATATGGAAATAGGTCCTTCGGCCCAACAAGTCCACACTGACCCTCCAAAGAGTAACCCACCCAGTCCTATTCCCCTACATTTACCCCTAGCTAATGCGCCTAACACAATGGGTAATTTAGATTAGATTAGATTACATTACTTTACATTACAGCGTGGAAACAGGCCCTTTGGCCCAACAAGTCCACACCGACCCGCCGAAGCGCAATCTTTGGACTGTGGGAGGAAACCGGAGCACCCGGAGGAAACCCACCCAGACACGGAGAGAATGTGCAAACTCCACATTTAGCATGGATAGCATGGAATGCAGTGGATAGCAAGGTACACAGCAGTGCAGGTAACAAAGGTATCCTTACTATCACTAGTCCAGGCTGAATGCAATCGGAATCCTTCCTTAAGAGTCTCAAAGCTGGCCAGAACTTGTCCATCTGACCCCTACCTCCCATTGAACAGGAGGGGTGCAGAGAAAGCCCGGGAAGGTCTGGCTGTGAAACCTCTCATATTTAACTTTCATGTATTTACCTTCCGGGGCCTACCTTGAAGAACATACACTGAGGTGTAAAAGGGGCTGCTGTTACTGCACAGGAATCCAGTCCGACACCAGAAGGAAGACAACAAAGGTGCAATCAGAAAGGCACCAAACTTTGGACTTCCATATTACAGAGAGTCCTGATAAGTCAAAATGAACCAAATCCCTCCCCTGTTTCATGCTACCGCCAGGCCAGATGGAAATAAAATTTTATTTTCTCCTGTGCTCTATACAAAAAGGTTTTGCTTCTTGGCAATGTAGCTGCGAGCAAGATTTGGCTACACTTCATTGCTCCAAACTGCTGCCTTCACAAATCCACACAGCCGAGTGATATCGCCCCCTCCGGATGGATGTGGTACTGCATCCTCTGCTCCCTCACATTCAGAATCCAGCCAGGTCTTGCCCACAAGGGGCACTCTGAGCACCAGAGCTCTGCAGAAGTATCTGAGGGTCAGTGGGGCTTAGTCCCCACTCAATTCAAGCAGCAGACCTCCCATGCCTTTGCAACAATATCCTCATCTACCATCACCAATGTGCCTCTCTAATGGAAAACAGCTCTGTATATCATGTACACACTCTAGCCACCCCAGAGACAAACATTTAACATTAATAAATGTGTCAATATTTGCAGTAATTGGCACATACACACAATTCAGGAGCCAGGGTAGGCCTTTTTTTTATTTTATTAAACAAATTACAAAACAGTTTACAAAAAACATTTACAGCTGTACACAAGAGACAGCAGTAATTGGCACATACACACAATTCAGGAGCCAGGGTAGGCCTTTTTTTATTTTATTAAACAAATTACAAAACAGTTTACAAAAAACATTTACAGCAGTACACAAGAGACAGCAATTTTACAAGGGAGAGGAGCAGCAAAGCTAGGCCCCAAACCCTACCTTTCAACCATTTTACAGGGAGATGAGGACAAACCTCAAAACCCAGTTCCACATGTGACAAGACAGTGACAATGACATTTGTACATTAGACAATACTGTTACATACAAAAGTGTAGACAATACAGACCCAGCAAGCCCCCGTCCCTCCCACCTTCCGACCACACTAAGGCAGCCCGCCCCTACCCTCCTTCCAGCTCTCGGTCCACCCCATGCCCAGGGTAGGCCATTCAGCCCTCAGGAGTGCTCTGCCATTGGTCAAGAGCATGGCTCATCAGATTGTGATGTCAGATCCAAATTCCCGCCTACCCCAATAACCTTTGACTCCCTGGTCAAGAATCTCCTCTACCTCTGCCTCGACAATATTCAATGATCACCGTTTGGACAGGACAGTGTCAATATATACAAGAACAGCGGTCTCCAGACAGTGCCATACTTAAAGGGGAAAGAGGGTTTGAGAAAAAGGTTTGAGAAAAAACAGGCCAACAGGATTGGTGCATCTTTCATTAATGCAGACTCTTCAAGTCATTGTCCAGACTCTTATACTATTCAGAGATCAGCCAGGAATTCTCTGAAATTGTATTTGTTCTGCATCAGTCCTGCCAAACTGGTAGCACAGGCAGAGACAAAGAAAAAAACCGCACCCAATGCCAAATGCAGCATCTTCTCAGGAGTAAATTTGGCTTTGAGTCGACAGCACATGATCCATTCTTATAGCTGTCACTGACTCCATGCACAAGCAAATCTAACAGCAACATCCAGCAAGTGGACAACAATTAACTGCATATTCATCACTGTTTGTGGTGAGAGTTTGTCTACCAAACGAAAGTAGCTCAGCCCTGTCTGAGCCAAAAAGGTTATCAGATTTGAATCTCACACTTGCTAAGACAAAAGCAAAATGCTACAAATGCTGGAAACCCGAAACAAAAACAGAATGTGTGAAACTTTCAGGAGGTCAGGCTGCAGCGTCTGTGAAGAGGAAATGAGAGTGAACATTTCAGGCTGACAACCTTTCATCAGAACTGAAGGAAAGTTGCACTGTTGGAAATGTTCATATCAGATGTTAAAGCGAGCTCCCATCTCAGCTATTATCCTCTTAACCATTAAATCGAAGAACAGTGTGGGATATTTATCTTTTAACCAACATCACTGAAAACATAGACTGCTCATTACTCCATTGTGATCTTGTGAGAACTTTCCATGTGTATATTTCCTATGTAACCACATTGACTTATAAGATCACTTGTTGTCATACAAGCATGTAAATTTATGAAGGGAATAAGATAATATAAAACCAGGGAGGTTGTTTCTACTGGCAGGTGAAACTAGAACGAGAGGAGATAGCCTCAAGATAAGTGGGGTGGGGGGGGTGCATAGATTTAGGACTGAGTTAAGGAGAAACTTCTTCACCCTAAGGGTTGTGAAGCTATGGAATTCCTTGACCAGTGAAGCAGTTAGATTAGATTACATTACAGTGTGGAAACAGGCCCTTCGGCCCAACAAGTCCACACCGACCCGCCGAAGCGTAACCCACCCATACCCCTACATTTACCCCTTACCTAACACTACGGGCAATTTAGCATGGCCAGTTCACCTGACCTGCACATCTTTGGACTGTGGGAGGAAACCGGAGCACCCGGAGGAAACCCACGCAGACACAGGGAGAATGTGCAAACTCCACACAGTCAGTCGACGGAGGCGGGAATTGAACCCGGGTCTCTGGCGCTGTGAGGCAGCAGTGCTAACCACTGTGCCACCGTGCCGCCCACTGAAAGGTAGTTAAGGCTACCTCGTTGAATGCTTTGAAGGCAGATAGTTCCTTTACTGTTCAAAAATCTAAGGGTTATAGTGAGTGGGCGGCTAAGTGGAGCTAAATTCACAAAAAGATCAGCCATGATCTTACTGAACAGCAGAGCAGGTTCGATGGGCCGGATGGCCTACTCCTGCTCCTGGTTCTTATGTCATAATGATGTGATGTGGTGTTGTACACATAACATTTGCCACAGCAAATTGGGTAATTAATGAGGCAGATGTCTAAAAGTTTATTAACAACTAACTATGTAAACTCATATGACATCTTAGACACATAGATTTTTGGTTAAATGCTAAATTGCCTTATTAATACATTACATCCAAAGTTGACCAGCTAACGAAAGAACTGATCAATTGACTATCTGCTTGCTAACCAACTAACTGCTGATTCAATGTACAGATTAAGATGGAGACGTCTTACACTACAACATCATGGATTGTGAAGTCATCTAGTTCTCTTAAGGATACTGTGCCTTTCTGAGATCTGTATAATAATGCAACAGTGGATAGACTTCAACAGTACTTTTCGAAATTCATTCATAGGATGTTGGGTGCATTGGATGTGCCACCATTTATTACCTATGCTTGCCTGCCCTAGAGAAAGTGAGCTGCCTTCTTGAACAGATGTAGTCCTTACACTGTAGATTAGGGAGAGAATTTCAGGATTCTGACTCAGCCACACTGTAGGAACAGCAATATATTTCCAAGTCAGGACGGTGAGTGACTTGGAATGGAACTTGCAGGTGGTGTTCCCATGTATCTGCTGCCCTAGTCTTTCCAGATGGAAATGGCCGTGGGTTTGGAGGGTGCTCACCAAGGAGCCTTGGTGAATTTGTGCTGTGCATTTTGAAGATGATGCACACTGTTGGAACTGAACGTCAATAGTAGAGGGAGTGGATGTTTATGGATGTGGTGCCAATCAAGCCGACTGCCTTGTCCTAGACAGTGTCAAAGATCTTGGAAATGCACCCATCCAGGCAAGTGGGGATTTGACTTCATTGACTGTAAGAAGATTGGAAGGACCCTGGTCTTTAAGAGGAACTTAAAGGACAGCAAAAGATGTGACTAATAAAGCCAATAGGCAATTCAGAGAAACTCCTTTCTCTAAACAATGTAGAACTTGCTACCACAAAGAGTTATTTGTGATGAATACAAAGGAAAAAGAAAGCAAAACTGAGTAAAACTTACAAATGACAATATTTGTCCAAATGGGATGTTTAAGTTTGAGATACACAAGAAGAATTTGGATTAGTATAGAGAGTATGGATACATTTAATAAGAAGCGAGATAGGTACATGAAGCTTGAAAGAATAGATGGATTCAAACTGTTCTTCTCCCAAGCTACAGTACAATGAGCCTATGATTATGTCAATGGGGTTAGATGGAGATGGATGGGTAGAGGCTTATTTGGAGTACGAACCCTAGTAACAAGCAGTTAGCCTGGATGGCCTGCTTCTCTGGTATACAAAAGTGTGTTTGTGTGTGTGTGTGTGTCTGTGTGTGCATGTGCGCATGAGAGATAGATAGAGAGTGTGATTGAGTGTGTGTGTATTTGCTTGTTGCAGGAGTGTGTGTGTGAGAGAGAGAAAAGGTTGATGGAACAGAGGCAAGAATGTACACTAAATCAAATGGAGAACAAATTACAGTATGGAGCATGTGTGGTGTGGGCCTCTGCCAACTTAGTTCAGCTGGTGGCACGTTCACATTCACACATGTTCTAAAATCCTTGCTCTGGAATGATGAGGGAATACTGACTCATCACAAGTGCCATCCTTCTCAGCAGATGATAAACTAAATGCTGGTTATTGCCTCTTCGATGACCCCACAGCACTAATGGCAGAAGGGAAGGGAATGGTCCTGGACAGCATTCCTTTCCTCTGCCAATAGTTCAGCTCATACTAGTACTTTGTAATACTATAAAGCATGTATTAAATAGCACTATTTTGTAAATATCAATTGGGGCTCAGATGCCAGTCCTCTTACCTCTAAATCTGACCATTGTGGATTGAAGCCCCACTCTAGAATTTTGAACTCAAAATCTCGAATGATAGCGAGAAGTGCTGCCTTTTGAATGAGATTAGATTACTTACAGTGTGGAAACAGGCCCTTCGGCCCAACAAGTCCATACCGACCTGCCACTCACCCAGACCCACTCCCCTACATTTACCCCTTCACCTAACACTACGGGCAATTTAGAATGTCCAATTCACCTAACCTGCACATTTTTGGATTGTGGGACAAAACTGGAGTACCCGGAGAAAACCCACGCAGAGAATGTGCAAACTCCACATAGAGAGTCGCCTGAGGCGGGAATTGAACCCAGGTTTCTGGCGCTGTGAGGCAGCAGTGCGAACCACTGTGCCACCGTGCCGCCCTGGTAAACTAATGCTCATTGAACTCTCTCACATCAAAGTAAAATATTCTACAAAAGTTTTCCGTATGCTGGGATATTATCACACATGGAAAATTGCCAAGACAGATTATCTTGTCGTTAACATGCGATTGTCTGTGGGAATGTGGTATGTAGCTGCCACAATTCTTACATTTCAACTTATGAAAGGGACTCAAGTCTGAAGTCACAAAAGGCACTACATAAATATCAGCCTTTCTTTGCTTGACCTACCAAGCTCCTGCCACCAACACACACTCAAAGGGATCCAGAATAATAAAGAAAAGCAGAAACTTGCTTACATCTGGTTGCCATTATATTATTGGATACAATGTAGGAGCAGTAAACCTTGGATGTTCCTTGATATTCCCTCTCCATGGTTGGGAGATACTGCCCATTTAGTAAAACTCTGGAAAGACCTTTGATCAGATACATATGGTGCGGTCACACTGCATCTACAGACTCAAGCAAAGAAAGGTCCAGTTGAGTGTGTGGTGTAGGAATTTGCCCACTGTGTGATGACTTGTCTCTCTGTGGGTCACCACACTCAGCAAAGCCCAGCTTTCATCTCAATGGATTATTTAATAACAATTCAGAAAACCACATACTTTCATACTATTTTATCTTTTGTGGTTCATTTTGCTCCTTTGTCCTTCTCTCCCTTACTCTTGTTTTTTTTTTTAAAATCTGCATGCCTCCCCCCTCCGGCCCCCAATATCACACACCACTCTGTGGCCAATAGGGAATTTGGCCAGGTTTCCATTCAGAGCTCCACTGATTATAAACGCTGTGAAAAGCACAGCAAGCCTGATTCAGGTCAGAATACTTTTGTCTCGATTGCTGCTCCCTTACACTACCACAAACAGCACTGTTGAGGAAATTACAGTTGTCCTAAGGATCCTGACCAAGCAATGATGGGTGAATATATTCCAGGGAACTGAGACACATGGCCTCCCATCAGCTAGTGCCTACCCCAAGCTCTCCCCATTAGCTGTGAGACACAGACCCCTACCTGCATTAATTGAAAAGTAAGAAAACAATCTCTTGATCTCCTACTTGGATGAATTCGGAAGGGTAATCTCCTTCTCACCTCCAATGTTTGTACAAATAATAAAATAAAAGTGACCAATGAAATTGAGGATATGGAGGTGCTGGGCCTCCTCCACCGCCGCTCCCTCACCACCAGACGCATGGAAGAAGAACGCCTCATCTTCCGCCTTGGAAGACTTCAACCCCAGGGCATCAATGTGGACTTCAACAGCTTCCTCATTTCCCCTTTCATCTCCTCCCCCACTGACCTATTGTACTCTATGCTACTCTATCCTCACCCCACCCTCCTCTAGCTTATCTCTCCACGCTTCAGGCTCTCTGCCTTTATTCCTGATGAAGGACTTTTGCCCGAAACGTCGATTTTGCCTGTCCTCGGATGCTGCCTGAATTGCTGTGCTCTTCCAGCACCACTGATCCAGAATGAAAATGAAGAATACTTCTTTTTTAAAAAATGCTCCACCTTATGTAAATTGCTCAGAGCAGTGACGTGGAGATTAATGTTTAAATCATGGTAACACCAGAATGATCCTGGTGGACTAACAACTCTTTGATTAAGTGGAAGGAAGCTAACAACGCAGACATCTGCTGCAGCTGGCCTTTTGTATGCACGTGGTAGCCTGGCTATAAAGTGTAGACAGAACTGGGCTGACCCACAGATTCCACAGGCACCACCATGAAGCATAGGCACGTCTGCCCTTGTATGCCAGCTGGGGCAAAACCACCAGAGATTAGGACAGCGCCAATACTGGTGTTCTTGGGTTCGGCGATGAGGCCTTTGGCTCTTGGACTGGGAAGATCAAGTAGCCCTGAAGGACATGTTGAAGTGGTCAGGGGGAATCAAAGTTTGTTAAGGGGAGAGCCAAGTCTGATGGTGGGGTTGAGGACGGAGACAGATCACAGGGTACTGGGAATGTAACTTGTCAGGCCTGGAGGAGGCACTCCAGCTCATCTTAACCCACAAGCAGTGCCACAAAAGCACCGTCCTCATGAACTTTTCTTGCCTACTTTCAATGTCCAGTTAATAATGGCTGTCCTTCCCTCCCATTGAACACCTAGCCTTGAACACTCAGCGAGGGGAGAGCAATAACAACCATAGAAGGAGATGTCCAAGCAACAGGAGTAGACTATTCAGCCCCTCAAGTCAGCTCTGCTCTTCATACAATTCATGATTGATCAGTACCTTAACGCCATTGAACTGCCTTACACTATGAACAACAAAAATGTACAGACCTCAGTTTTGAAATTTCCAATTAACGCAGAGTTTCAACAGCATTCAGAACAGAGGGCTCCAAATGTTCACCAATTTTTAGTGTGAAGCTTCCTTATATCACTCCTAACCTTCTTAGCTTTACAGTAGCTATGCTCCTTGCATGGGCTCCCCCACTAGCAAGGATAACTTGTCCCTGTCAGCTCTTCCAGTTTTTTTTTAAATCATTTTCAAAACTTCAATTAGATCTTCATCTTCTCTGTTAGAATGAGGTGCCAGTGTTGGACTGGGGTAGACAAAGTCAGAAGTCACATGACACCAGGTTACAGTCCAGCAGGTTTATTCCAAATCACAAGCTTTCTGAGCGGTAGCCCCTTTGTTGGGTGAACTCACCTGACGAAGGAGCATCGCTCAGAGAGCTTGTGATTTCAAATAAACCTGTTGGACTATAACCTGGTGTTGTGTGCTTTCTGACTTCTATGTTACAGGCAATAAAAGACAAGCTTATGCAATCTGTCCTTATAATGCAACTCTTTTGACCTGGTGGCTTTCTGATAGTTCTATATTGCATCCCCTCCTAGCCCATCATCTCCTTCCTAGGTTGCACAGAACTACATATGGGGGTCTAGGCAGAGAGTATGTAAATCTAGAACTTCTACTGCTTGCTGTCAGAGCACCCTTGATATAAATCAGCCAATTCCCTCAGCACCAATGCATCATAAGTTTGAGATTTTCCTATGCACACTTGTATAGGAATGAGACAAAAAGTGTGGCACTGAAAAAGCACAGGTCAGGCAGCATCCGAGGAGCAGGAGAGGCAACTTTTCAAGCATTTCTGATGAGGGGCTTATGCCCAAAATGCCGACTCTCCTGCTCCTCGGATGCTGCCTGACCTGCTGCGCTGTTCCAGTGTCACAATTTTCGACCTCTGACTCTCCAGCATCTGCAGGCCTCACTTTTTCATTTGCAAAGGAATGGCCAGCTAAGGCCCACATCCAGCTATAACGTGCAAGAGTCATTGCTAGATTGCTAATAAGAGGACATATTGTTTGAGGTCTGCAGGCAAAGACAGAACACATCTCTTTTTTAAAAACAATATCAGAAAGAAAGCATAAATAGTTTTGTCCCGCACGCATAAATTAACTATCAATATGCTGCAGGTAAATCAGATTAATTTATATTGCAGCATTTCACAAAAGTGACCATTCTATCAGGATTACAGAGGATGCAGTCAGAAGTCAAACACAAACAGAATGGACAGTCTGCCAGTGCTTCGAAGGTACCTGTTATAAAATAGGGAAGAAGCATGAAGAGTACATGCCTTCGCATGTCAGCTGCAGCTCAATGGTAGCGCTCTTGGCTCTGAGTCAAGTCCATCCCCAGAGATATTAGAAAACAGTCTAGGCAGACACTCCAGTTTAGCAATGGAGTGGGGCATTAAATGGTTAGAGGGGCTTTTGTTTTCCAATTCAGAGATTAAACTGAGGAGGGTTGCTATCCCGATGGTACCAGCCAATGTTTACTCCCAAACCAAGGTCCTGAAAACAAATTCATTTGCTCATTTACTTAGTTCCAGTTTGTGGGATCTTGCTGTGGGCAGTTTAGTTGTCATGTTTCCTGCACTATAGCAGTGACCTGACTTCATTGACTGTAAAGTTCTTTCGGAGCTCTGAGCTAGAAATCGACTGCATATCTTTCATTACCATTTTCAAAACAGGGAATGCTGTTACTATCACTACATTGACAACTTCCCTTATAGAACAGATATATTTCCCTTGGGAAATAATGAGCCACTACACGCTGAGTTAAAGAGACAGATTTTATTGGAAAATCCAAAAGGAGATGATAAGTAAGTGGAGAGGTTCAGAGCTTAGAATCAAAATGGGTGGAAGATCTCAAAAGAGAAGAAAGTGGAGAGGTAGAGAGGATCAGGAACAGTACTGCAGATCATCAGGCCTACATGGTTAAAGGCAAAGCATTATGGGACAAAAGGAGAGAGGGACATAGCAGTGCAATAAAGAGTTGGAGGTGGGAGTGATTGAAGTAGATTATGGGGATAGGTATGGGCAAAACTCTAAAGAGATTTCAACATGAGGTTGAGGAGGTGTTGGCCAGCCAAGCACTAGTGTTCCATGTTTAATTATGTCATTTAGTGTCTTTAAGTAGACAGGCAGGAGGCTGGAAGAACACAGCAAGCCAGGCAGCATCAGGAGGTACAGAAGTCGACGTTTCGGGTGTAACCCTTCTTCAGGACTGGGGGTGGTGTGGGAGGAGCTGCAGATAAAGGAGGAGGTGGGAGCAGGGTGAAGTGGGATAGGTGAAGATAGGTCAAAGGTATGACCTGGTTCGTCAATGGAAGGAATGAATCCGGTTGGTGGCAGGGAGCAGTGGAAGGGAGGGGGAGGGGCTGGGAAGGGAGGTTATTTGAAATTGGCGAACTCAATGTTGAGTCCTCTGGGCTGTGGGGTGCCCAGGCAGAAGATAAGGTGTTGTTCCTCCAATAGGAGCTGTGGTTTGTTTTGGCAATGGAGGCAGCCAAGGATGGGCGGGGACTGGGAGGACAGGCCTGCTCCTGCGGGCCCAGCTGAGATGCTGGGTAAATTGTTTCCAGAGTTTACGTTTGGTCTCCCCGGGGTAGTGAAGACCACATCGGAAGCACCTGATGCAGTAAACCAGGTTGGAAGAGAGGCAGATGAACCTCTGTCTCACCTTGGAAGGACTGCTTGGGGCTTCCAGCCAGGGCATTGCCAAGCATCGCAGCCGGCTCCACAGGGAGCGACCGGACCTCCCAGTCACCGCCCATTTCAATTCCCCCAACCACTCCCTTTCTGACCATCCTTGGCTGCCTCCATTGCCAAAACAAACCACAACTCCTATTGGAGGAACGACACCTTATCTTCCACCTAGGCACCCTACAGCCCAGAGGACTCAACATTGAGTTCTCCAATTTCAAATAACCTCCCTCCCCAACCCACGACTCCCTTCCCAGCCCCTCCCCCTCCCTTCCACTGCTCCCTGCCACCAACC
>NC_057719.1:79854342-79902992 GCF_004010195.1 Chiloscyllium plagiosum
AGTGTTGCTGAACAAAGAGACCTTGGAGTGCAGGTTCATAGCTCCTTGAAAGTAGAGTCACAGGTAGATAGGATAGTGAAGAAGGCGTTTGGTATGCTTTCCTTTATTGATCAGAGTATTGAGTACAGGAGTTGGGAGGTCATGTTGTGGCTGTACAGGACATTGGTTAGGCCACTGTTGGAATATTGTGTGCAATTCTGGTCTCCTTCCTATCGGAAAGATATTGTGAAATTGAAAGGGTTCAGAAAAGATTTATAAGGATATGGCCAGGGTTGGAGGATTTGAGCTATATGGAGAGGCTGAACAGGCTGGGGCTGTTTTCCCTGGAGCGTCAGAGGCTGAGGCTGACCTTATAGAGGTTTATAAAATTATGACAGGCATGGATAGAGTAAATAGACAAAGCCTTTTCCCTGGGGGCGGGGAGTCCAGAACTAGAGGGCATAGGTTTAGGGTGAGAGTGGTAGGATATGAAAGAGACCTAAGGGGCAACTTGTTCACGCAGAGGGTGGTATGTGTATGGAATGAGCTGGGAGAAAGTGAGGTCTGCAGATGCTGGAGATCAAAGTTGAAACTTTATTGCTGGAACAGCACAGCAGGTCAGGCAGCATCCAGGGAACAGGAGATTCGACGTTTCGGGCACAGGCCCTTCTTCAGTACATCTCTATGACTATGACTCTAATAGGGCTGAGGAACATATTAGCCATGATAAGATGGTGGAGAAATCTCTATTGGTCAAATGACCTAATTCTGCTCCTAAATCTTCTAGTCTGATCTGAGTCTGTTTGCTGTTGATGTTCACTGTGCTTGAATGTTTAAGTAGGGGTGTGGACACCAAGAAAAATAAGCTGCAGAAACAGCTGAAAACCAGAGTTGAGTACAGGGTAGGTATTTTAAGACCAAAACTGTTACATTCTTCAACAATATTACATTCTCTGCACTGATCAAATGTACAAATAATGTAATGGGAGCTGACCAAGAAATTGGTCGTTGGAATAGTCAAGTTGAGAGGCACTTGAATGAAGATATTAGCAGAAAATGAGCAAAGGCAGAGGAAGGAGAGGGTTTTTGTACAAGGTTGCGAGTTAGCTTAGCATTGATTGTCCATACCATTGGAGAGGGCATTGGTGAGGTACTCGCTTGCACCACTGTTGTGCTTGGGGCATAGGGAGGGGGTTACAGAGCCTTCATCCAATGACTGTGAAGGAACCGTGAGACATTTTCAAGTCAGGCTTGGAGGCAAACCTGCAGGTGGCGCTGTTCCCATGCACCTGCTGCCCTTGTCCATCTGGATGGTAGTGGTCATGGGTTTGGAAAATGCTGTTGAATGATACTTGGCACGTTGCTGCAGTGTATCTTGCACATGGTACACACTGCCGCTAGCACTGGGCCTGGTAGAGGGTGTGAAGGTTTAAGGTGGATAGATAGGATGCCAATATCTGGGCTGTTTTGTGTTGAGATTCTCAACTGTTGTTGGAGCTGCACTCATCCAGGCAAATTGAGCATATTCCATCATCCTCCTGATCTGTGCCTTGTGGACAATCTTGGGGAATCAGAAGGTGAGTTACTCCCAGCAGTATTCCTAATCTGACCTGTCCTGTCGTCATTGTATTGGTATAGCTGGTTCACTTCAGTTTCTGGTATGTGGTAACCGCTAGGATGTGATGAGTGGAAGTAGGTGGACTTTGAATGTTTGGGGGGGGGGCGGGGGGCAGAGGTCAGAAGTTCAGCCTCGGGTCACATGGAGGCAGAAACCCTCAGAGCATTGTGTGGGGAACCTAGTGGTGTAATCTACAGGGCTGTGAACCAGAGGCTGGAAGCTGGGGCCAGAATGGGCATCTAGTTTCCTTTCTCTTTCAGCTGGCTCTAGTGTTTGATTAGATTCCCTACAGTGTGGAAACAGGCCCTTCGGCCCAACAAGTCCACACCGACCCTCTGAAGAGCAATCCACCCAACACTATGGGCAATTTAGTATGACCAATTCACCTGGCCCTGCACATCTTTGGACTGTGGGAGGAAACCAGAGCACCCGGAGGAAACCCACGCAGACATGGGGAGAATGTGCAAACTCCACACAGACAGTCAGCCGAGGCTGGGATGGACCCTGGTGCTGTGAGGCAGCAGTGATAACAACTGAGCAACCATGTTCAAATTTTTTTTTAAAGAATTTAGACGGCACACTTCCCAAAAAGTGGGGAAGAAAAACTCTAGTAATGCGGTGTCACAGATGATGAAACTGGTTGTGTTTACAACAAGCTGATACTGGAAGTCGGGTAGTCGCTGGTTCCTGTAACTGGGCTACAACTGGTAAACAATTTTCTTCCGTTCCTAGGACTCAGCGATGACCTCAGAAATCACTTCACATCCTGGCGCAGACCGCCACGGCGCTCTGTTAGAATAGCAGCCTATGCAGGAACAGGTAGGGAATCAGAGGGTGCGATGCACCAGGGAGGTGAGAGAGAGAGACAGCTTCTTCATTACAGTCCCCTGGCTCCCAGCTTTCACTTCAGCCTAGACTCTGATCGGGAAACTGCTGAGGATTGTTGTAAGCTACTACAGAGAGAGAGAGAGAGAGAACAACAAAAACAAGATATCAGACAGTCAGGGAGAAATGTTTCACAGCGAAAGGAGGAGGAGTGACTCTTGGAGATGAAACTACAGAATTAGTGAGAAACTCCAACACTGTTCACACCGATAGATAGTTTAGAGGCAGAATGTGGAATATTAGTGGTGGCGTTAATGCAACTCACTGCCTGCGAATACAACAGGAGGGTTGCACTACAGGACTGGATGAATATTACACCGGATTCTGGGAATTGCAACGGATGGTAGGCAATGTTTACATTATTGAGGAGTTACATTAGATAACAGCGTAACAGCAGAGTTATACATTGGAGCAGGTTTAAGCAGCAGAGACACAATGTAGCTCCGAGAGCGATACATTCAATCACGTGGCGCGGTAAATCTCAACAGGGTCGTGTCGAAGTTGTGCTGGACAGAAGCCACAATAGAGAGGCCGGTGTGAAACAGGGCAACACGCTTCCAAACTCAAGCAGAGACAGCGATAGAGAGTGTCTCGGGTTGAAGGCAGTACAGAATGAGTCAGAGTTTATGAGGAGCAGCTAGTTACACTGGAGACAGCCGATCCAGTGGAACGCCGAGGGCTGAACGGCGTGCGCTGCCTGCAGCGCCCTAAGGTCTTCCGGGAGACAGTCAATGAAATCGTCCCAGTTGGAGCAGTGCAGAACCGATACAGACCCAGAGTCATGACACCCTCAGCCGCAGAAACAAGAACACCCTCCCTCCCCCCATCATGTCTCGGAACCAGTTTCACATCCATTAGGTCTCCCTCTGGTCAGTTTCACATCCATTGGAGTTGTTCTCTCTGGTCAGTTTCAGACCCACTGGAATACTCTCTGGTTAGTTTCAGACCCACCGGAATGCTCTCTGGTTAGTTTCAGAACCATTGGAATAGCCTCTGATCAGTTTCAGACCCATTGAAATACTCTCTGGTCTGTTTCAGACCCATTGGAATAGTCTCTGGTCAGTTTCAGACCCATTAAAATACTCTCTGGTCAGTTTCAGACCCATTGGAATACTCTCTGGTCAGTTTCAGACCCATTGGAATAGTCTCTGGTCAGTTTCAGACCCATTGAAATACTCTCTGGTCAGTTTTAGACCCAATGGAATAGTCTCTGGTCAGTTTCAGACCCATTGGATTAGTCTCTGGTCAGTTTCAGACCCATTGAAATACGCTCTGGTCAGTTTCAGACCCATTGAAATACGCTCTGGTCAGTTTTAGACCCAATGGAATAGTCTCTGGTCAGTTTCAGGCCCATTAGAATACTCTCTGGTCAGTTTCAGACCCATTGGAATACTCTCTGGTCAGTTTCAGGCCCATTGGAATTCTCTCTGGTCAGTTTCAGACTCGACCAGGTGAGTTTCAGATCCCTGTTGGCACAAAGTTTCACATCCAGCTTCCAGCCGACCCGAGCCGGGTGAGGTTAACGCAACCTGACTCCTTCGCCGATGTCGGACTGGAGTTTACAATTGCCTATGTTTTGTTGAACCCGAGCTAATGAGCAAACCACCCCCTTCGAAAACAAAACAATGGACACAAATTCAATGCAACAGCGGCTCGCTCGTAAATCTTCAGCGCCCAAAACAAAAATCCCTTTGCCTACAAAACAGATAACGTTGATGTATCTTTGCCTCTGTATCTGCTGCCCTGACATGTCCCGGAAATGAGAACAAGTGAGTTAAAAAGGCATTTCAGTGCGGCAAAAGTTTGCTTATAAAACAGCAAAAGAACGACAAAAAGTGGCTGTAATAGGGCATTTTCCCTCTGTCTATCTCTGCCACAAGGTCAGGATGATAAGAAGACCGTAACCACTAGATCACAAAAAAAATCTGGGCTGCATTGACAACAACCTTGCAACGCCGATCCGCTTGTAGGGCAGAAACACAATATTTGCAAAGAAATAATTAAGTTATTTTTGCACGGTTCTCTTTAGGCAGAGTAACGGGAGCGCGACTGCACGATGCCGAGATAAAGGTGACCCGTCGAGAAAGGAAAGTTGGTGGTTGTAAGATGCACTTACCCGGAGATAACTGAGCCGTTTTATGTCGGATTGTACACACTCCTTACAGTAGGTACTCTGATTAATCGCCGCGCTTTACGCGCCGACCCACTGTTTACCGCCGAACTCCCTGTCAATCAAATCTCGTCACAAGTGTGTAACCATGGCTCCACCAAATCATCAATCGGTGCACGCCCATCCGACCGGCACTTTGCCGAATTGGCTGGTCGCACTGCCAATCATTCTCCGACCAGCCAGTCACCTTCCCGACGCCTGTTCCCCTGCAGTTACCGGATTCCCACCGCTGGATAGTGCTGTGCTGCTATCCCTTCCAGCGCCACCTAGAGGGCTCAACCTTCCCCCGTCGAAACGTCCGTTCCGGGAGGCTGGCTGCAGCTTTTCACCAATCAGAAAACTGAATCGGCTTGTTACCATGAGAGAAGTGCTCAAACCATCCAATCAAAATCAGCCATTTGTCCTCGTTTCCCCCCCACTCTGTTAGATTAGGAGGGGGATTCCCTCCACAGTTATCTTAAAAGAGCCTGTTTGCCAAATACTTATTAATATGCATTTATTTTTGTGGTTTAAAGACGGGGTCCAATCTGAAGTTGACAGATCTCAGATTCTGTATTCAGTTAACTGAGAACCACTTAGGAGTTAACACCTAGAGGGAAAAATCAAAACAGCTTGACAAGGATCTGCAAATGCAGTCTTTCACCAGTCACTGTGTAAATGTCGCCTTTATACTTTAAAAACAACATCGACGCTTTTTTAAAAAAAAACCTAGGAACACACTGGCCTGAAAAGATTGTCAAGGTAGAAACCCTGTACACATCTAAAAAGTGCCATAGCCTGCAGGGCCACACATCAAAGACTGGAAATGAGATTAGTCCATCATACAGCTGGCTGGCTGTATGATGGACTAAGTGACCTCTGTCCAAACGCAAATGTTCTGTGATTGTTTATATAAAGGAAGAAGGAGAGCATGAGATAGAAGGAGAACAATAGAAAGAGTTAGGGCACAGAATGAGGTCATTCAGCCCACTATGCCTTTATTGGCCAAAATAGAACTATTCATGCTAGAGGACATTGTGCCAATTGCGCTTAACCAGCCCAGTGCTTGCAAAATTCAGAACACCATGTCCAGCATTAGAGTATTTCTGCTATTGGGCAACAATAATTAAACCATGGCTGCACTAAGAATTGCTCTGGGAACCAATTCAAGGTTACAAGTAAGGTTCACAGTGTAATTCATTTATTCAAACACAAAACTCTTTTTCTTTGTAGCCAAAAATAATATGTTCGTACATTATATGTTTTTATACCAAGGTAAGAGCTATGGAGATAACCAACCATTGATATATCCTGACCAGTACCATTTTGGTAATGCCCTGACTGTTCAGTCAACTCGCCTGGTTTGAATTTAATCCAGTAACTGAGACAGTTCTTGCTGCATGTCCAACTAAACAACATCTTCTTAGCAATAACTATATTATTGTTTCCTGTTCAGTCTTGATGAATGCAAGATAAGAACTTTTGCCTCATGTTTGTTATTAGCATGGATTATTAACAATGTTTTAAATCTAATCTTTTACTCATAGCTAAAACCCTTCGTTTCTGGCAACATCTTACTCAATCTTTCTGTACCCAATGTGATAGCATCCTTTCTATAATGGGGTGACCAGAACTGTACACAGTAACAAAGCTGTGATCTATCTTGCTTTATACAGCTCTGTCATTGTATTCATGCCTCAGCCAATGGAACTTTCCCTCCCAAACAGCATGATTCTGAATTTAGACACCTGTGGGTGTGGTAAGTGTGGAACAGAGCTGGTTATGCTGTTCACCTCTTTATCTGCCATCTCCTTTTTGTCAGATCCACAAGTTTTGTTTCTGTCAGACATTCAATGTGAATCATTGGCTTTGAATGTTCTGTGGTTTGCTGGTCTTGTATCTGTTCTGAACAACTACCACACAGGAGCTTCAATCGATCTATAATAACTCATTCTAAAATTTCCCTGACTGCATTACCTCATGTTTCATGGAACCAGATAAGTGCACCTTTCTACAAAGACTGCTATATACACGTAGCTCTTGCTTGAAAAGACTGACTGAAAAGTGTATGCCAGCTTACTGAGTAAACCTCATTTATCCAGTCTGTGAAATGTCTTTTCTTATTATGTTAAGTTATCATCTAAATTTAGATTGGTGTAGTGTCAACTCTGCCCATTCTTTCTTATGTTCAGTTCACAAAGGGGTCTCTAGCAGGCTATCCCCGACTGGAAGCAACTATTTCTAGCACTATATAGTACAAAACAAGAATGACGGCATGATGAGTCAGACCATCCTTGGAAAGTACCTAAACAAGATTAGGTTAGGATATCTGGTTGGCATGGACGAGTTGGACCAAAGGGTCTATTTCTGTGCTGTACATCTCTATGACTCTAATTCAACTCCTCATAGCTTCAATAACCTGTGAAAATTAGAAAGATTCACACTCCTGGTGCAAGTACTGAGAGAATACTGCACTATCAGAAATACCACATTTAGGATGAGACTTTAGGATCACATGGGAACAGTGAAAATGCCAAAAGGACTTCTAAAGTCCTGGAGTGAGGGCTAGGGAACAGGAGATTGCTATGCAGGAGAGAGGCAAAAAGACAAGGAGAGGGAGACGTATGTGTAAAAGATCGCATGACATTACTTAGAAGAGTAGGAAGCTTTCTCTTCTGTGTCTTGACCAATTTTTATCCTCAACTAAGATCAGTAAAAAACAGATTATTTTGTCATTCTCACATTTCTGTTTATGGAATATTATTATGTCCAAATTAGCCTCCCCTTTTTGTTATATTATAACAGTGACTACTTTTCAAAGTACTGCATTGGGAAATGCTGAAATTGTGGCAAATGCAATATATCTCCAATATCACATGTTCACTCTCCATAGTCTTGCAAATTTCCTCTTTCCCAGCATTTGTCCAATTTTCTTTTGAGTGACTATTGAATCCATTTCCCTCCCTCTTTCAGACAATACAATCCAGGTCACATCAACTTGCTGCCTGAAAGAAATTTTCTCAGCTACTCTCTCGTTCCTTTTCCATGATCTTAAATCTGAATTCTCTAGTTACTGAGACACGTGACAGCAGGAAGTTATTTATCCTTATTTACTTGATCAACCCCCCCCCCCCCCCCAATAAACCGGCACTTCTGAATTGGAGTCTACTTTTCTCTCAGCATCGTGTTGGAATGACAGTCTGTATCAAGTATATTTTCTCTTGATGCATTTTGCACCGTTGCCAGTTTGAGTACACGTACAAATCGATTCAAGAGTAGATTCTTCCCTGCAGTTATCAGACTTTTGAACGGACCTCTCAGATGTTAATGTTGATCTCTCTGCGGCTTCTCTGCGGCTCTAACACTGTATTCTGTACTCTGTTCTGCTGCCCAATGCACTTTATATAGTACAATCTGCCTGAATAGCACACAAAACAACACTTCTCACTGTATCTCAGTACATATGACATCAGTAAATCAAATCAAGTCAAATCATATAGAACAGGCTTCCCCAGAAAGTGGAAGTTGTTAATATTGATTCAGTGCAAATTACATACAGCAGGTTTCATTTTGAAAGAAGTGTTTTGGGATACATCATAAAGTGTGCCATGACATTTGTTTGAGGGAACAGCAAAAGATTGAACCTGTGGTTCTTAAAGTTGTGAGGGGTTTCATCACCGGTTATAAATAAATTGATGCGGAGGGATTCCTACAATTAGTCACTAGCTTCATGATGAGTTTATCATGTGGCTTACAGGATGGCACAAACCGAACCCAGGTAGAGGTCCATCAGAGTTGGTTCATCAATTTCTAATGCTCCTAGATTGTTTTGCGTTGAGAGTTACATTCATTCTGTAGTCCACAATCACCTGACTATAAATTCTTACTTTCTTCTGCTAGTTATCTGGGTGTATTAATACGGTCTTTCCCATCTGCCTTGTAATCCAGATGGCAAACACAACTACTTGGCTCAAAGCCAGCTGTTTAATGTGATCAAAATGCACTGATATTCCTAGGCCTCAGCTTAAGTTCTGTACACACTGATCTGCACAGATTTCCCATCCCATCCACATCTCAAATTTAAAATTTGGCATCCTTGAGTTCAAATTCTACCAATCCCTCCCTATCTCTGTATCAGCCTCAGCTTAAGTTCTGTACACACTGATCTGCACAGATTTCCATCCACATCTCAAATTTAAAATTTGGCATCCTTGAGTTCAAATTCTTCCAATCCCTCCCTATCTCTGTATCAAGTTAAAAATCACACAACATCAAGTTGTGTGGTATCTCCAAATCATATCTCGTATCCTTCTCCAGCACTGCAATGCTCTCTGTCCCCTTCCACTTCCGCCCCCTGTCTCATCATCAGTTTTTATCTCTCCAGCGCACCGACCAAGCCTTCAGCTGCCATGGCCCCAAGCTGTAAAATTCTCTCCTAAAGCCTTCCTACGTCTCCCTTCTTCTTAAAGATCTTCCTTAAAAGCTACTCCTCAGACTGAGTACTTGCCCATCAATCCCCTTGGCTCCTTCTTTGACACTGCGCTGTCTGTTTTCTGGACTTGGAGTGTTTTACTACAATGAAAAGGCACTATATAAATGCAAGTTGGTATGGTGATTTGATCACTAACCACTCATTCCTCGTCTTACATGGGAACAGTGAAAATGCCAAAAGGACTTCTAAAGTCCTGGAGTGAGGGCTAGGGAACAGGAGATTGCTATGCAGGAGAGAGGCAAAAAGACAGGGAGAGGGAGACTTCTGAGGATTGGGGTGAAACTGTAACAAACTGACAAAACTAAACTGTCTGGCAGTCAGTGCAGCAAATGCACATGGACGAGTACAACAGACCAGGGACAGAGCTCCAGGTCGACCGAGAGGCCCACTTTGATACCAAGTTTCTAACTAAAGTCACTCTGCAATGGCGGTTTGATCTATTTTATAGGTAACATTTGAAAAGAATGCGGCAGAGGTTGGGCGTCCAGTTTTGAGAGCACCCTGCCTTTCACCTCACTACCATTGCATCCAAATGGAGCAGGGCACTGTGGGTGGGAGGGCCTGGAGGTCCCATCCATTGAGTTTTCCCGCTAATTGACTCTGAGATTCTTTTGTGGGTTTTCCGCTTGCCATTCCCAAGAGATTCCATCGGCTGGATTATACAGATTGTCGTGGGCCCCCTCCAGCCATAACTGAGAAACAAATCTGGGGTGGGGGGGCTAAATTTGCTGATGCCCTCAGGGGGTGAGTCAAAAAGAGGTCATTAGGAGCCTGCTAAGGGAAAGTAACAGATTAAGTGAGTGAGCAGATGTGAACAGTCTGAGAAAATGAGAACTTCTGTTCATTTTGGCAGGAAGACTAAGAAAGGAATACATTATTTAACGGACATAGATTGCATAAGTCTAAACTGAGGAGGGATCTGGGTGTTTTGGTAGATGAATCACATAAAGTTCATATCCGGGTACAGTAAATGATTAGGGAGGCGAATGGAATGTTGCTTATTGCAAAGGGAATGGAATATAAAAGCAGGGAAGTGTTGCTACAGGCATCACTGAGAGTATTGTGTACTGACTTGGTCTCATTTAAGAAAGCATATAAATGAAAACGTTCAGAGAATGTTCATACAGCCAATTGCTGGGATGATGGCATTATTTTAAGAGGAAGTGTTTGACAGGTTGGGCCTGTATCTATTGGAGTTTAAAAGAACGAGAGGTGTTTTTATTGGAAGAGGTAAAATCCTGTGGTGACCTAACAGGGTAAATGCTGAAAGGATACGTTGAAGAGACCAAAAACAGAGGGCACAATTTCAAAATAAGGAACGTCCCATTGAAGACAGAGATGACGTGATTTATTATTCTCACAGGGCTGGGCATGTCGAAATGTGGCATAGATTCCAGCCCAGACAGGCCTTTCCCTTCAAGACAAGCACATACAATGTGTGACATTCCTGTATAAAGGTACCCACTTTCCCTTCACTCTCTGTGTAATGCAGATGGTGTTGTGTCTTCAATGTCTTTGTAAAGAAGGAAGAACATGGTCAAAAAATCATGTGTACGGTTATGCTAACTTGAACTAGTTCAAGAGATGGATTCATGAAAATATACCACTTTGTTGGGTCCTGCCAAGATCATTTGATGTGGTAAGGAGCAATGGTCAAGCCCTGTGAAGACATAACCAACATAACAGATTATCTGTATAAGTCTCTGATATTGTAACCATGTAAATAGTTAGTGCTGTAAATAAACTTTGAGATATCTGTTTCACAAGAACCTTACTCTTTGTGGTATATGTTCCATGGGCTAACATACATTATATCAGAAACCACATCATGGATGGTGGATGAGCAGTGTCCAAGCATGTTGGTGCACTATTGCAAAGTTTGGGCATGGTTGGATGGTCTCTTTCAGACCTTTAATTAATTGTACGTTGTGAAGCAAGGGGAGAAATCTAAACAGAGAAAAGTGCAATCAGTGGATAAAACATAAAGCATATTTATAGTCTGGCAATGTGTTTAAAGCTCTGTCAATTAAAGTATGTTAATTTCCCCACGTCATAATTTCCATAATTTAAGCATCTTGTGGTTACACAGGAGGTCAAAGGTAACTCAGTCAGGCAGCTGTTCAATTCGAGTTCCATGTGGGGGAGTCAGTTCCTTTTGTTTCGCTCTCTCTTTGTGAACACTGGAGCCTGTTGTTGTCGAGTGCTCAAAGCCACCATCTATTCATATGTTTACCAAGAGCTTCTGCCAAGGGGTCTGCACTCAGTAACTGCATTGCGGTTGAACACTTGTACTGTAAATGAGATATTCCCACTCTTGTACCCCCACGCGTTCGCCTCCAGCTCAGAGCGCTGCTCCCAATCTCTGTGCAGACACTGCATTTATAGACCTGGGCATAATGTTTCCCACTTGTGGGTCACGAGGTCATGTAATTTAGTCTACACAGAGTTTAATTGTAACGCGGGGAAATCTAGGGCGATTGTGATGTCAATACTGACGTGTATCATGGACACTCTTGAAGTAATGTTTCAGCTTTTGATGCATGGCTCATTGTTGAACTAACCACACTGTAAACCCAAGCCTCTGCCCCTGCCATAATTTTGAGGCACTATTCTGAAAGCTTGGCACATTAGGCTATAAGGTGTAGGAGCAGAAGTAAGCCATTCATCAGGTTAAAAGGCCCAGGCATAGAATTAAAATATACCAAGAGCACGGGTTTCCACTGTAAGTCATTAAGCTTTGTGTTCAGTGAAAAGATGATGTATGTGTATAGTGTCTTAAATAACTTTGGATACTCCCAAACCACTTCAGCCCCACTGAAGATCAGTCAGTGTTGTGTTGTAGGAGATCCAGCAGCCAACTTGCCCAGAGCAAGGTGCCACAAACAGTGAGAGAGAAATGAGACTTTGATTGCCATCTTAGGAAAGGACTGAGGCCTGTGCTGTGCTACTCTGACCTGTTTCATGGGGAATGGAACCACTGAAGCCTGATAATGTTCAGTGTCAAATTACTCCTGAGGAACGGAGGAGGAGCTTGATGGTGAATAGTAGTGAACTACTCTATCCGCATATGTCCCTCATGAGTCCATTTCATCCTCATCAATAGTTGGATTGCAAGACCTTTGCAAGGATAGTAAAACCTGCGCCCACACCTCCCCCTCTGCTCCGTCCAAGGCCCCAAAGGAGCCTTCCACACCCATCATAGATTTACCTGCAGTTCCATTCATGTCATTTACTGTATCCGTTGCTCCCGATGCGGTCTCCTCTACATTGGGGAGACAGGAAGCCTACTTGCAGAATACTTCAGAGAACATCTCCGGGACATCTGCACCAAACAACCCCACCGCCCCATGGCCAAACACTTTAACTCCCCCTCCCACTCTGCCAAGGACATGCAGGTGCTGGGCCTCCTCCATTGCCAAATTTTAACTACGCGACGCCTAGAGGAAAAACGCCTCATTTTCCACCTTGGGACTTTCCAACCATACAGGAGCAATGTGAATTTCACCAGTTTCCTATTTCCCCTCCCCCCACCTGATCCCAGTTCTAACTCGGCACCACCCTCATGACCTGTCCTATCTGTCCATCTTCCTTCCCACCTCTCTGCTCCATCCTCCTCTCCGACCTATCACCATTACCCCCCCACCTCCATCTACCTATCCCACTCTCAAGTACCTTCCCCACCCCAGCCCCACTCCCCTGCCATTTATCTCTCCACCCCTTTGGCTCACAAGTCTCATTCCTGATGAAGGGCTTAAGCCGATTCTCCTGCTCCTCGGATGCTGCCTGACCTGCTGTGCTTTTCCAACACTGCACTCTCGACTCATCCCTCCAGAGACATATAAGCGTATGAATTAGGAACAGGCCATTCAATCCTTTATTCTGCTCTGCCATTCATAAACACCATCTGATTGTGGCCTTGATTCCATTTCCTACTTACCCCAAAGATTTACAAGGATGTTGCCAGGGTTGGAGGATTTGAGCTATGGGAGAGGCTGAACAGGCTGGGGCTGTTTTCCCTGGAGCATCAGAGGCTGAGGGGTGACCTTATAGAGATTTATAAAATCATGAGGGGCATGGATAGGATAAATAGACAAAGTCTTTTCCCTGGGATCGGGGAGTCCAGAACTAGAGGACATAGGTTTAGGGTGAGAGGGGAAAGATATAAAAGGGACCTAAGGGGCAACATTTTCACGCAGAGGGTGGTACGTGTACGGAATGAGCTGCCAGAGGAAGTGGTGGAGGCTGGTACAATTACAAAATTTAAAAGGCATCTGCATGGGTATATGAATAGGAAGGATTTAGAGTGATGGGACCAAGTGCTGGCAGATGGGACTAGATTGGGCTGGGATATCTGGTCGGCATGGATGAGTTGGACCGAAGGGTCTGTTTCTGTGCTGTATATCTCTATGACTCTATGACCTTTGGCTTTCTTGGTGGTCAAGAATCGATTTACCTTTCCTTTACAGATATTTAATAAACCTCTGAGGAGGGGGGCACCATTGATTCATAACTCTGAGAATAAAAAGGTTTCTCCTCATTTCTACTTTTAATGGAAGACCACTTTTTGAAAGACTAGACGAACCTCTCCCACAGGGGAAACCATCCTTTTGGCATTCAGCCTGTCAAGTCCTCTCAGGATCTGATCCGTTTTAATGAGGCCACCCCTCTTTCTTTCAAACTCCCGTCGATATAGGCCCAGCCTATCCAAGCATTCCTCATAAGATAACCTCTCCATTCCCAGGTATCAGTCAAGTGAATTTTCCACATGAGCAATTCACTTGAGGATTTATCCAAAATTCATGGCACCCAGGCTGTTTTCTCATGTGATCACTGCTTCCTGGGATGGGGAAATTGAATCTAGGATCTAGCTCATTCCTCTATTTCCTGGAAACATTTGTGGAAGTGGGTTGGGCCATTGGATAGCATTGCTTACCTCACCCAAGAAGACAAATCTTTTCCCTGCACTGGATAGAAGGAAGCAGATGGCCTGAACATCCTCCTACCTCGTAGAGTGACTGTAAGTTCTTTCCCGCTTGAGCTGTAACACACTTAACTGCTCAAAAGGTTACTTTAAGCAGTAATGTTAAGTGAGCTCCAGATCAAGGGTCACCTCAGGTCATCCTTTCACTGCTACAAAGCCTTTAAGTCATTGGGAAAAAAAGGGAGAATACAGAAACTCATTGCAAACAAATGGAGGGGAGAAGAATGCGTCTTGTCTAACAAAAACAGTCTTTAACAGAGCCATTTAGCAGTTAGATACAAATGTAAGTAGTAACATCAGATTACTTTGACATGAATGATGTAAATCAGAAGACATGTGAGCCTACAGCATCTATCTTCGACGGTGAAAAGAAATAACCTGACTTTTTGTAGCACCTTTCACATCCTCAGAATGTCACAAAAGCCAATTACTTACATCTGAAGTGAAGTCGCTGCTGTAATGAAGGAAACGCTACAGCCCATTTGGTTCCAGCAAGTTCTCACAAAACAGCTGTATGATGATGATCAGATCCTCTGTCTTTGTAACGCTGCGTAAATATTGGCCAGGATATTAGGGAGAAACGTCACTGTTCTTTTTCAAAATACCGCCTTTCGTGTCCAGTCGCGAGAACAGACAGAGACAGAAGCAACCCATCTGAAAGGGGTGACTTCCAGCGAGTCAATTATGACTGAATCTGCCTCGACTCAATCTCCAGTTTTCAAGTGGATTCACAAATTGGTGGCGGCAATCACACCAACCTTCTGCTTACTACCTTGATGCATTAGCAGCAATATTTCTATCTGCTTGGGTGAGGACAGATACAGCAGTCGAGCCTGTGATGCTGCCAGATGTTATGCTTTAGTCTACACCCACTGCTATGTTATCCTGCACAAAGACGTGAGCACAGCACTCTGGCCTACTGTTTGGTGCAGCACCAAATGAGACATTAAATTTGGTCAGGAGGAACAACAACAGCATTTTGTACAAGAGCAGGGGAGCTCTCCTGTGTCCTGGACAATGCTTTTCTCTCAGCCAACATCATAAAAAACAAATGTTCTGATCCCCATCACATTGCTCTTTGTGGGAGCCTGCAATTGCAAATTGTCAGCTGTGTTTTCCTACGTTGCCAAATTACGCCCCTAAAGTAACGCACTGGTTGTAAAGACTGTTGGAGATGCTGAGGGGCTGATATAACCTTACTGCCAATGTGGTGTCATGTATCCTAGGGCCATAAAATAGAGCCTCCCACAATTACTCCTCTTTAATACCATGCACCATCAACCACCGCCGCCCCCCCCCCCCCCCCCCCCTCCTCCCGCCCCCCACAAGCCATTCTCCACCACAAAATGAAGCATGGCAAAGACCAATTTCTCAAATCATTATGCGATAAACAATATTGCCTTAGGTTTCTGGGAGTTTGCATTGCATTACCAACACCTGAAACTAGTGTAGAGAGTCTGAGGAAGTTTAAGGCGAATGACATGGACTGCAAGCCATGTTTCTGTGATTCTTAACTCCTAATTTCAAAAATATTGGCTTGAAATTTACAGTGGGTTTCGGGACCTAGCCATCAGGGGTAAAAACCTGACCAGCCACAGGGCTGTCTCAGTGACCCCCAGTTAGGCAGCCTCCCCACTTGTCTGCTCTCTGCTTGGGGACGTGGTTCGGCTCCATTCAGATGGTCAGAATGTATGAACGTACAGAAGTGGACCATTCAATCCCTCGAGCTGGCTCACCAGGACATTGTGTTTCTGATTCCACATTCCCATCTGCCTCCGAGAACCCTTGCTTCACTTGTCTAACGAGAATCTCTCCCCCACTGTCTTAAAAAGATGTAATAAACCTGCTCTTTGAAGCAGAGAGTTCTGAAGCCATCACAGCCGTCTGAAAGATGGCGACATGAATAGGAAGGGTTTAGAGGGATATGGGCCCAATCTGGCAAATGGGACCAGATCAGATCAGAGTGTCTGCTGAGTGTGAATGAGATGGACCAAAGGGTCTGTTTTCTGTATGACTCTGCTGTATGACTTTATGGCTACAGGCTCCTCCTTATCCACAGTGAATGTTACTCCTTCAAAGAACCCCAATCCTTTGGTTAAAGATGACTTTCGTTGGATGAAAGCTCTTCCTTATTGGATTGAGTGTTTCTAAGTTTGCAGCAAGAACTTCTGTAATGATCAATTCTAACACTGTCCCTGTGACAGACTTCAAGCGAACTGGCCTATGGTTTTCTTTCTTGTACCTCACTCACTTCTCGAATTATAATTACTAATTCCCAGTCTGGTGAAACCTTTCCTGAATCCATGGAGTTTTGGAAAATGAAGGCGGAAGTGATCAATGGTCCATTAACATCATTGTGCGAGTGCCACCTGAAGCCAAAGCCTCAGTCCAGTTCTGCAAATGCTTTTAATGCTTGGTGATTGTGTAAATAAGTGAGAGTAGGAATTTCAACCTTAACTTCATTTTGGAAAGTCAACACAATGTCAAACTCAAATTGGATCCAGATTGCACCCAGAAATTCTATTGGGAGTGTCCTGTGTCCTACTAGAGAGCTGGAAAGCAACAGCGAAACCCCAATTTGAAAGAGGTAATCTGGAATTGTTTAGTCATTAATGCTAGGGTTTGATTGTTTGTCTGCAGATGGGAGCATGACATTGCCATAATGTAGAGATATTAAGTTGCTCAAACAGACCATTAAGCAGTCTTTCTTAGCTCAGTCAAAACATCACAATGTAATTCTAAATCTCAGCATGAGATAGAATGGGTTTGATGGACTAAATCACCTTCCTTCATTCCACTGATTGTTAAAACCTTTCCTTCTGTCCAAGTAATAACAGTCATTACCACTTTAGGCCTAATAAAGGCTTACTGCTAGCAGCAGTGCCAAGCCAGTCCAGGGTCAAAGGTCATGGCAGGCAAGTCTTTCACTGCAACAAAGCTTCTGACCCTCATTATCTGTAGCAATCAGGCAGACAATGCAACCACTCCTACAATTCTGTGTGGACGGACTTGTCAAAAGGAGAAAGAAATTTATTTACAACATGCTTTAAAAAGCAGCAACTTCTAGAAAACGCTGACGTTGTCTCCTTCTTCGACAAACTGCAACCTTTGGAGATGGATTAAACCAGCCAAGGCAAGGCAGGACAGCGACAATTCTCCGGGCTTATCCCTGACTCTCCGGGATTTGCAAACTATTTTGCAGGACACTGCCATGAGCAGACACGAGGAGAAAAATCATTAAAGGATTAAGGAAGAATGCTGTTCTTTCTTCAACTTCTGGAAGCACTTTTGTTCAGCATTTGCCAGGTGGCGTGAGAATGGTGGAGTCATGAGGTTGAGGGTATGGGCAGGGGGAGATGTGCAGAGAAGGGGCAAAGTTTTAATGGTGAGATCGTTGAAAGTAGGAAGGAAGGAAACTGGGCCTGGAATTTTCCCACCCCTGCTGGCACCATAGAATCCCTCCAGCATGGAAACAGACCATTCAGCCCAACAAGTCCACACTGACCATCCAAAGAGAATTTCACCCAAACCCTATAGCCGTGCATTTATCCCATGGCTAATGCACCTAACCTACACGTCCCTGAACACTATAGGTTAATTTAGCATGGCGAGGCCACGTAACCTGCACATCTTTGGACTGTGGGAGGTAACCAGAGCACCCAGAGGAAACCCACACAGACATAGGGAGAACACGCAAACTCCACACAGACAGTTGCCCGAGGCTGGAACTGAACCCGGGTCCCCGCCACTGTGAGGTAGCAGTGCTAACCACTGAGCCACCGGACTCCCGAATATTTTCGAGAAGACTGGGTAGGAGGCGAAACAGCTACCGACCCACAAACTTTGGATCGCCGATAGAATCAATGAAGGGACTGTCGCATGTGTTGAGATGCATTGCTTTGCAGTGCAGCAGTGAATATGGTACCCCAGGATAACTATTCTCATAACGCTTGGTTCCTGGCTTTGAGCTGAAATCAAAAGAATGTAGCACTGCATCCAACTGGAATTTTTCAGTGATTACTTGGTGGGTGGAGTTAGCCAACCTGACATGCTACCCTCCAAGCTTGTGAATGCAGTGGGAGCTAAGGGGGTCTACCCCTCCATGAACATTTAGGAATGCCCCATCAACCTCTGGGCCAAAGGTCGCTGCTGGTGCAAGGTGTTGAGTACAGCTGCGGGCCACAGACCTCCCAGTAATTTCTCATGATCACAACACTTAGAACAATTGTGGGATTGAAGCATATAAAGGAATATGGACTGTTCCATTATGTTTGTATGGGGCTGACGATATAGGTTGGTAACTGGTGAAAAATCGCCAATTGTAATTGGTATTGAGGCAATGGCAGCTTGTGAAAGTGTGCCCCAGTGCTTACTGCCTTCAACCCGAGCAAACCTTTTAACATCTATCACTGAGATGGACAAGAGCAGCAGGTCAGTTGGAACATCATTAGCCTGACATTTCCCTCAAATCATACACCAGGCCCACATTGACAAGTATTGGCCACTTATTATATTGGAAGTTGGGGTCCCCATTATTCAGTATATCCTGTGTACTCATGGACAAGTTGGACTGAAGGGTCTGTTTACGTGCTGTACACCTCTATGACTCTATAACTGCGTTACAGTAGTACGTAGTCTTCATTATGAAGAGAGATGTTTATTGGGAGCCACATTATCCTAGTATGAATGCACTGTTTGGGAATACCAGAAGATTTTATTCTTACAGGAATAAAATCTAACTTTCAAATGGGAATGAGAAATGAACAACAGTCACCCTGGCATCATGAGTATCTGCCCTTAGCCACTGGTCAAAGGATTCAGACAATTGTTTAACACAGCACGAACTACCAGCCTCTAGAAATAGGGAAGTGGGAGCAGAGGGCAGTCCTCATCAGGTCATCCATATAGGCATCCATATCAGGGAGCTGTCTTCACCAGAGTCAAGATGGACCAGAGGAGGAGGAAGACCCAGGGAAGAGTTCCCTAACTCATCAGTGAGAGATCACAACACAGCCCCCCTCATCTTTACTGAGATTGATGCATTCTGCACCAAGGGCTTGTTCATTCTCTAGTATCAGTGAATCATCTTCAGTTGTTACTGTTGTATACCTGCTTTGTTTAATTCACTTACGTATCTTATCTAATATGTTACTTCTTAACAAACTCGGTGGCACAGTGGTTAGCACTGCTGCCTCACAGCACCAGGGACCTGGGTCCAGATCCCGCCTCAGGCAACTCTCTGTGTAGAGTTTGCACATTCTCCCTGTGTCTGCGTGGGTTTCCTCTGGATGCTCCGGTTTCCTCCCGCAGTCCAAAAATGTGCAGGTTAGGTGAATTGGCCATACTAAATTGCTCGTATTGTTAGGTGAAGGGGTAAACGTAGGGGAATGGGTCTGGGTGGGTTGCTGTTCAGAGGGTCAGTGTGGACTTGTTGGGCTGAAGGGCCTGTTTCCACACTGTAAGTAATCTAAAAAAAAATATTGAGCAGAAGGAACATCACCATCGCTGTGATGCAGCAGGGTAGGGAGAACTTTACTTTCAGAGTAAAAGAGTAGGGAGAGGTTTACTTTCAGTTTAAAAGGGTAGACCAAGAAGCTGGAAGAACACAACAAGGCCAGGCAGCATTAGGAGGTGGAGAAGTCAATGTTTCAGGTGTAACCCTTCTTCGGGACTGCTGTTCCACTCGTGAAGAAGGGTTACACCTGAAACGTTGACTTCTCCACCTCCTGATGCTGCCTGGCTTGCTGTGTTCTTCCAGCCTCCTGCCTGTCTACCTAATCTAATAGATCTGAGCTGTGTGAAGCCATCATACATTAACTGTAAACTTGATGTTTCTGAAAAAAAACAAGCAGCCCCTGTTTAGTACTGGAAGCAAATGTAGCTTTTTCGATTCGCTCTTTCTTCAGTTTTCCCGTTTTTTAATAAAAGTTAAATTTAACAACTGCTTGAGGGCTTCACAGACCATGCTGCTTGCACAATCCTGAGACATTATGGGGATTAGGGAAAGAGTATAGTGGCTCGAAGGATGGGTAATCTCTGCAGCTTCACCCTTATAGTTGTAGCTACAAAGACAACTGATCAGTTTGTGGTTTAAAGGGCTGATTTTTACGTGCTTGACCATCTATTTACAATGAAGTGTCAACCAGACTACCTAGTTGCCCTCACAAATCTTTACTTCTCATTTCCCTTATGCTATATTTACCGTGAAGGGCAGGAACCCATTTGACCTGGTGCCCAGCTGGGCTTTAAAGCACATGGACGGTGGCAGCAAACCAGGAAGGGCCCACCAGTGGCGAGAACGTCCTCCGACACTGAGTGCACGACAGCATGAGGGTGGCACCGTAACGCCCACTTTCTGAGGTAAGCAGCGGAGAACCACGCAAGATGCATTGCTGAATGTTGACAGAGAGAGAGAGAGAGAGAGACCCTCCTTGAAACTCCTTGAAGTTGACACTCAGCCAATTTTTCGGATGATTCAGCAGTCAGTACGTTTGAAAATTTTGCACATCAGTTAAGTAAAATCACCCGGGGCCAGGGATTGAGAAATCCAGCTTCGAATATCATGAAGGGGGGGGACTTTTCTCTTTACATAAATGGCAGGAGTTTAATCCGTCATCCTCCCTGATACATTGGGTAGGATGACGTCAATGTGGTCACAGAGCAGCTGTTCCTCCTAAACATATATAGCAACCTTTCCATGCCAACAGTATGACCTGTGGAGCTGCTAGCTGTTATTTGTAAATGGCCAGGGTTCAACAGCACAGCTGCAGAGTACAAGCTTGTTCCAAGATGCCAACCCTAACAGCAAACAGGCAGAAGACATGGTGTCTTCACAGAGCAAGACGAAAAGAAATGCAGTGCTACAAACTGGATTCCTGCTGCACATATGGTTCAAAATTTTTGAAGTGCATAACAAAGCAGTGATTTATTCTCAGTCCAAGAAATTCGGGAACAAATGCGGATTTCTACCGTAACTTTCACAACCATAGGGGGCACCCTCCCCACCGAAGAATTCCACAGCCAATCAAGAATTTTTTTTTAATCGAAGTGTATGTTAAGACAAGATGTTAACAAACCAAGCCATGAGATGAAAGAGCAGTTAATCTGTTTCCACTTGGTGTTGCTTTGGAGAATTAACGTTGGGCTAGATTTTGTGGGCGGTGAGGGAATGGCACTTCCTGTTGTCCATAAAGGATGGAGCAAGATCTTCCTCCTTCCTTCTCGGACGTTAAGCTGAATGTAGCATCGCCCCAAAGAGATGTCAGTGATGTGCAATCGCCAGAGGGCAGGAAGAGAAATCATGATTTTTGTTTTGCAAAATTATCTTCTCTTCATGATTCTCCTGTTTAAGCATATTTAATACTGCTGAACACCTAAGATGTGATTAATAATCGCATGACATAGCTGGAGCATTGACAACACTCTGCAAGTCCAGACAACCTGTTCACTAGCACCTGGAGACTTGGCCTGCAACCTGCTGTGACTAAGAGCTTCCCAAAGTTGTCCCGATTCCCAAGAAAACTGTGACACAAAGGAATTGCAAATTGCTACCGTGGGCAGCACAGTGGCACAGTGGTTATCACTGCTGCCTCACAATGCCAGAGACCTGGGTTCAATTCCCGCTTCAGGCAACTGTCTGTGTGGAGTTTGCATGTTCTCCCTATGCCTGCGTGGGTTTCCTCCGGGTGCGCCGGTTTCCTCCCGCAGTCCAAAAATGTGCAGGTCAGGTGAATTGGCCATGCTAAATCGCCCATAGTGTTAGGTGCATTAGTCAGAGGGAAATGGGTCTGGGTAGGTTGCTCTTCGGAGGGTCGGTGTGGGGTTGAAGGGCCTGTTTCCACTCCGTAAGTAATCTAATCTAAAAAATACCAAGATGTTAATCGCATTCCAATGAGCCACTGAGATGAGTCATTAACACCTTCTCTCCTCACAATGGCCATTTTGATGAGGATGGTTGAGATTTCTTGTTCCTCTGAGTGGCCGAAACAGAAACCACTCAGACTGGAACCTGCACTTGCTGAACGGTGGATTAGCCAAGGGAAATGGAGGGTTATGGGGATGGCATAGTGGAGTAGTCAGAGTGGGCATTATTGTTTTGATTTTTGACTTCCATTGCTGGCCTTAACAGCAGGAGAAGAGCAGCTCCAGACTTTAGCAGCTTGAAGGCATCTCCCTCCTGAAAGTCTTATCTACAGAAAGAATCTTGGAGTTGATCTGCCTCTCTCAACAGGACTACCTGTACAGGAAATGCTGCTGTCCTTTCATTTACACCCCAACTCCCAGGAAAAGAATCGTTACAATTTCAACCACTGACAGACTGCTAATTGGGCGACTGGCATCAAAACTCATTCCAAAATCTTTGAGTTTTTGAAAGAAGTTCATAAGTTGCAATTTCTTTCCTTCCCTGTCTCTTTCTTTCTACCTTGTATGCCTAAGTGTGAACTAAATAGCAAGCCAGTTCCTCTGCATTTTGACTGTTCTGTTAAATAAACCCTACCTTTTGTTTCACCTTGAGGGATTTTGCTGTGGATTTATTTCCACGATTGGAAATAAGAAAGAATCTATGCGGGTTCAAGGCTAGTGTTCGCTTAGAGACTGAGTGAACAGCCCTGAGATGCAGACAAAAGTATCCTGTGATTGGTCTCCTGACTTAGACGCAGGTCCTTCAGCCCATCAAGTCCACACTAACTTTCCAAAGAACTCCCTCTCAGGCTACTCCACTATGCTATCCCCATAACCCTCCATTTTCATTGGCTAATCCACCTAATCTGCAAATCTTTGGACTTTGAGAGGAAACCCGAGCACCAGGTGAAAACCCACACAGCCAAATGAGAACGTGCAAACTCCACACATTTACCTAAGGCTGGAATCCAACCTGGGTCTCTGATGCAGTGAGGCAGCAGTGCTAACTGCTGAGACATTGTGTCACCCTGACTTCTGTAAAATCTTCAGATCAGCAAAACATAAGTCAGGAAAGCGAAAGCTCACTACTGGCCTGGATAGGTACAGTTCCACAATACAGAAAAGACTTCATTTGTTCAGCACTTCAACATTCACTGCCCTGCTCCACTGTGGCTGCAGTGTGTCCTACCTACAAGACACAATGAAGCAGTAACAGATTTTCTTCAGCAACACTTCCCAAATCCAAGGCTTCTGCCACTTTGTCGAATAATGACAGCAGGCACATGGAAGCACCACCCCCTACAGGTTACCTTTCAAGTCACATGCTGTCCTAATCTGGATGGCCGTCATCATTGTTGGGTCAAAACCCAGGAGTACTGGAGGACCTTCACCTCACGGGCTGGACAAAAGATTCTGAAGGGACTTGATAGCACAGAAGATGAGAGATTGTTTCCACTGGGCAGGACACAGAGGCCTAGTCTCAGGATGAGGTGACAAGAAATGACTTCACTCTCAAGATGTCATGGCTCTTTTGGAATTCTGTAGAGTGTGTGGAACTTGAGTTTGTAGGGATAGGCCAGATTTCTGGTCCGTCATGGAAGAAGGGATGTGAGAAGCAGGAAGGAAATTGGAGTTGAAGCCCCAAGATCAGCCGTGTTTATAGTAAAGAAGGGTTGCACCCGAAATGTCGACTTCTCCACCTCCTGATGCTGCCTGGCTTGCTGTGTTCTTCCAGCGTCCTGTCTGTCTATTTTGGATTCCATCATTTGCAGTTTTTTTTGTCTCTATCCATACTAAATAGCAAGCAGGCTCAGAGGGCTACTCCTGCTCATCGGCAAAAGTAAGGACTGCAGATGCTGGAAACCAGAGTTGAGATCACCTCCAGAGTTGGTGCCGGAAAAGCACAGCAGTTCAGGCAGCATCCGAGGAGCAAGAAAATCGACGTTTCAAGCAAAAGCCCTTCATCAGGAATAGAGGCAGGAAGCCTCCAGGGTGGAGAGGTAAATGGGGGTGGGGTGGGGCTGGGGAGAAGGTAGCAAAGAGTACAATAGGTGAATGGGGGTGGGGATGGAGGTGATAGGTCAGAGGGAAGGGTGGAGCGGATGGGTGGGAAGGGAGATTGGCAGGTAGGACAGGTCATGGGGACAGTGCTGAGCTGGAAGGTTGGAACTGAGGTAAGGTGGGGGGAGGGGAAATGAGGAAACTGGTGAAGTCCACATTGATGCCCTGGGGTTGAAGTGTTCCGAGGCGGAAGATGAGGCGTTCTTCCTCCAGGTGTCGGGTGGTGAGGGAGTGGCGGTGGAGGAGGCCCAGGACCTCCATGTCCTCGGCAGAGTGGGAGGGAGAGTTGAATTGTTGGGCCACGGGGCAGTGGGGTTGATTGGTGCGGGTGTCCCAGAGATGTTTCCTGAAGCACTCTGCTGGGGGGGGGCGTACAGTCTCCCCAATGTAGAGGAGACCGCATCGGGAGCAACGGATACAATAAATGACATTGGTGGGTGTGCAGGTGAAATTTTGATGGATGTGGAAGGCTCCTCTCTCTTTTGTCCTTGTGACTTCTGCAGTGCAGTTCAGTAAAGCAGGTCTCACCACCACCTTCTCAAGGGCAACCAGGGATTGGCAATAACTGCTGGCCCAGCCAGCGACAGCCACATCCTGTGAATGAATGAGGAATTAAAACTTGAAAATAGCTAAGGCAGATGTTAGAACAAATTAAATCTTGAGCAATCCATCCAAAATGCCGAAGGACCTGGAAGCATGTGAATACTTTGTTCTGTTGCTCGATGTGTGGTTAGATTGCATATTGTAATGACGAATAAAGACGGCAATAATAATTCAGAGGAGCAAACTCCGAGGAGGAAAATGTAGGTGGTTGGTTGGTGGGGGTGGGGGCTGGGGATTAAATGAAAAGTCCAAGGAGAAAATGAAATCAGACAAAAAGGGATTTGTTTTGGAGGTGTACTGAGGGATGTGTCAAGGGGTATGAGCAAGGTTGAAGGCCCACTGCATTAGCGCTGTGTTTGTGTCTGAATTCTTCATGCTGTTTCCCATCTCTTCCTTTACCTTCCACCAGCCCTACAACTCCACAAGAACATGGTGTTCCTCCAATTCCGGTCTTGTGCATTCCCAATGATCTTAACTCTACCATTGGCCACCTCTCATTCCCCTAAACTCCAATGAGTATTGACCCAGTCTGCTTCATCTTTCATGGAAACAAATTCCTCATCCCAAGAATCAGCTGATGCTTTGAACTGCTTCCAATGCCAATATATTTCTCCTCGAGTGAGGAGACCAGAAGTCTACACAGTGCTCCGTATGAAGTCTTAGCAATGTCCTGTACAGCTGTAGCAAGGCTGCCATTCCTTTATACTCCATTCGCCTTCGAATAAAGCCCAAGATTCCAATTGCATTCGCTATTTACTTGCTGTACCTGCACGCTAACACTTTGTGATTTGTCAAAAAGGACACTCAGCTCACACTGTGCTGCAGCATCGCTCCATTATAACGTGCTGCTTTTCTAATCCTCTTTCCTAAGTGGACACTCTTTCCCACATTATACTCCATCTGCCAGTCTATATCCTTTTGCTGACTGTTCTTATCAAGCAAATTATAACTGATGCATCTGCAACTCTGCAACCACTTCATTCAGTCCAGGGGTACAGCTCATCAGGTCCAGGGGATTTGTTGGTCTTTAGTCCGGTTAGTTTATCTGGTCAATTTTCTCCAGCGATTGTGGTTCTTTCCCCTTCATTTTTGCGCCTTGATTTTCTACCATTCTTGGGATTTTTAATGTGTCTTCTGCTCTAAAAACAGACACAAGGTATTAGCTTGAATAGGTAGATTGGGGAGTTGGGCAGAGAGATGGCAGATGGAGTTCAATCTGGACAAATGCGAAGTGATGCATTTTGGAAGATGCAATTCCAGAGTGAACTATACAGTAAATGGAAAGGTCCTGGGGAAAATTGGCATACAGAGAGATCTGGGTGTTCAGGTCCATTGTTTCCTGAAGGTGGCAACGCAGGTCAGTAGAGTGGTTAAGAAGGCACACAGCATGCTTTCCTTCATTGAACGGGGTTTTGAGTACAACAGTTGGCAGGTCGTGTTACGGTTGTATAAGACTTTGGTTCAGCCACATTTGGAATACTGCATACAGGTCTGGTCGCCACATTACCAAAAAGCTTTGGAGAGGGTGCATTGGAGGTTCACCGGGATGCTGTCTGGTATGGAGGGTGGTAGCTATGAGGAGAGATTAAGTAGATTAGGATTATTTTCATTGGAAAGAAGGCGGTTGGTTTGGGGGGGGGAAACAGGATCTGATTGAGGCCTACAAAACCATGAGAGGTGTCGACAGGGTGGATAGCAAGAAACTTTTTTCCCAGAGTGGAGGACTCAATTACTAGGGGTCACGAGTTCAAAGTGAGAAGGGAAAAGTTTTGGGGAGATATATGTGGAAAGGTCTTCATGCAGAGGGTGGTGGGTGCCTGGAATGCGCAGCCAGCAGAGATGGTAGGGGCAGGAACGATAAAGTCATTTAAGATGTATCTAGACAGATACATGAATGGGCAGGGAGCAGAGGGAGACTAGATGGCAGATTTAAATAGAGGATCTGGATCAGCGCAGGCTTGGAGGGCTGAAGGGCCTGTTCCTGTTTTGTAATGTTCTTTGTTCTTTGTTCTTGAAGTTCAGTTCCTTGTTTCCCATTACTGTATTAATTCTGCAATTTCATCATCTAAGAGACCAATGCTTATTTAGCTACTCTCTTCCTTTTTAGATGCTTGCACAAGTTTTTACAGTCAACATTTACATGTTTCTATTTATATAATGTTAGTATTCTTTCATAGTCCAATTTTTCTCTCCACTTAAAAAAAATTATTTAAAGGTTTCTAAAGTATCCCCAAAGTTCTGAGCTTCTGCTAATGTTTGCATCATTATTATATCTTTTCTTTCAATTTGATACCATTTTTAACTTAATAAATTAGTCACATATTGGTGCAAGCTTCTCATAATATCTTTATTTCTCAAAAGAAAGTTTATAAATATTTCCTTAAATATCTGCCACTGTTCCTTTTCCATATTTCCTTTAACTTAGCTTCCTAATGCACTGTAACCAGTTCCATTTTCCTACCTTTGCAATTGCCTTCATTTCAGCGTGAAACAGGTGTTTTAAACTCAACTAGACTCAAAGAGCTGCACAGCACGGAAACACACCCTTCGGTCCAACTTGTCCATGCCGACCAGATATCCTAAATTAATCTAGTCCCATTTGCCAGCATTTGGCCCTTATCCCTCCAAACCCTTCCTATTCATATACTTTTAAATGTTGTAATTGTATCAGGCTCCAACACCTCCTCTGGCAACTCATTCCATACACGCACCATCCTCTGTGAGAAAAGGTTGCCCCTTAAGTCTCTTCTAAATCTTTCCCCTCTCACCTTAAACTTATGACCTGTAGTTTTGGACTCCCCCCAATCTTGGGGGGAAAGACCTTGTCTATTTACTCTATCCATGCTTCTTATGATTTTATAAACCTCTATAAGATCACCTCTCAGCCTCCAACCCTCCAAGAAAAATACCCCAGTCTATTCAGCCTCTCCCTATAGCTCAAACCCTCCAAACCCCGGCAACATTCTTGTAAATCTTTTCTGAACCCTTTCAAGTTTCACAACATCCTTCCGATAGGAGGGAGACCAGAATTGAATGCAGTATTCCAAAAGTGGACTAACCAATGTCCTGTTTGGCTGCAACATGATGTGGCATTCCTATACGCAATGCACTGTCTCACAAAGGCAAGCATACCATACACCTTTTTCACTATCCTGTCTACCTGCGACTTCACTTTCAAGGAACTATGAACCAATGTCTCTTTTTTCAGCACATTCCCCAGGACCTTACCATTAAATATATGAATCCTGCTCTGATTTGCCTTTCCAAAATGCAAAACCTCACATTTACCTAAATTAAACGCCATCTACCACTCCTCGGACTATTGGCATATCTGATCAAGATCCTATTATAATCCGAGGTAACTTTATTCGCTGTCCACTGCACCTTCAATTTTGGTGTCATCTGCAAACTTACTAATCATCCCTCCAATGTTCACATCCAATCAATTATAGAGATGACAAAAAGCAATGGACCCAGCACTAATCCTTGTGGCACACCACTGGTCACAGGCCTCCAGTCTAAAAAGCAACCCTCCACCATCACCCCCTGTCTCCTACTTTTGAGCCAGTTCTGTGTCCAAAGGCTTGTTGTTCCAGTATTCTATGGGATCTAACCTTGTTAACCAATCTACCATGCAGAATCATGTTGAATGCCTTACTAAAGTCCTTATAGATCACGTCTACCGCTCTGCCCTCATCAATCCTCTTTGATAATTCTTCAAAAACTCAATCAAGTTAGTGAGACACAATTTCCCACATTCAAAGCCATGTTGACTAGCCCTAATTGGACCTTGCCTTTCCAAATACATGTAAGTCCTGTCCCTCAGGATCCCATCCAACAACTTGTTCACTACTGATGTCGGGCTCAAATCTTTCACCCTCAAATGGAATGTAAAATTCTGTCATGTTAAGATCACTGTTCCCCGGTGAATCTTTTACAATGGGGTCAGCAATTAATCCTATCTCATTGCACATTAACAAATATTAATTGCCATTTTGGTTCCAAAATGTTTTGTTCCAAGAAATTGTCCTGAATATATTTCATTAACTTATCCTCCAGGCTGACTTACAAATTTGATTCATCCATTCTATATGAAGATTAAAATTTCCTACAGTTTTTGCAATACCTTTCTTATAAGCCCCAATCATTTATTTAAATTAATTCCTACAGTGTAGCTATTGTCATTTGGACTTATAAACCTCAACCACACTAGTGACTAATTTCCATTGCTATCTTTACCTCCACCCAATCTGACTCTGCATCTTGGTCCTCCAAACCAAAATCATTTCTCACTATGGTAATATTCTCATTCTTTACCAACAAGACCTCTCCACCTGCATTTCCTCACTTTCTTAGAGGAGAAAGTGAGGTCTGCAGATGCTGGAGATCAGAGCTGAAAATGTGTTGCTGGAAAAGCGCAGCAGGTCAGGCAGCATCCAGGGAACAGGAGAATCGACGTTTCGGGCATAAGCCTTCTTCAGGAATTATGCCCGAAACGTCGATTCTCCTGTTCCCTGGATGCTGCCTGACCTGCTGCGCTTTTCCAGCAACACATTTTCAGCTTTCCTCATTTTCTGTCCATCCAAAACGATAAATACCCTTGATTATTCAAATTTCGGCCATAGTCATGATGTAATGGCTATTGTTTCACATACATTCATTTCAATTTGTGCTATCAATGCACCAATCTTGTTGCAAAATATTGTGCATTCAAGTAAAGAGCCATTAATTCTATCTTTTCACCATAGTTCCTTTATCTGACCTTATTTGATGGTACGTTGCCCACTCTGTCCCTTCCTGTCATGCTCGGTTATTTCATTACTCACATTGTTACCCTGCACTACTGCCTTGTCCTGTCTATATAAATGCAAGCTGTTGTTGATAACATAAGTTTGACTCTGTTTCATAACTCACAGTTTTACTTATCGCCTGTGCAGCCATCAGAGTAAATACAAAGCAGATGGAGGACTGTGTGGGGAGAATGAAGTCAGTGAGAGAAACAGGATGAAGAACAGTGTTGTGGGAATCAGATAGAGATGAACAGAAAGAAACCTGGAATGCGGATGGAAAAATCTGATAAGGACCACAAGTGTTGGCAATTGACATGGAATTATATAGAAATTGACAGTATCAAAACAGATTACTGTACATATCTGTGAGTCTAAGTCTGATAGCATTTGCGGAGAGAGAAGCAGGGTTAATGTTTCAAGTCCAATGTAACACTGAAAAAGAATCTTATTAGATGAGCAATATGAACTCTGTTTTTCTCTCTCTACAGATGCTACCAGATCTGCTGACATTCTCTGCTTTTGTTGCAGGATCACACCTTGAAGTTGTCCTCCCCTCTGACTAGAGACAGGAGTGTGGTGCTGGAAAAGCACAGCAGGTCAGGGAGCATCCAAGAAGCAGGGGAAATCAATGTTTTGGGCAAAAGCCCTTCATCAGCAATGAGGTTTGTGAGGCAAGGGGGTGGAGAGATAAATGGGACAGGGGTGGGGCTGGGGGGAAGGTAGCTGGGAGTGCAATAGGTTGATGGAGGTGGGGTAATGGTGATAGGTCAAAGGGGAGGGTGGAGTGGATAAGTGGGAAGGAAGATGGGCAGGTAGGACAGGTCATGAGGTCGGTGCCATGTTGGGAGGTTGGATCTGGAATAAGGTGGGGGAGGGAAAATGAGGAAAGTGGTGAAATCCACATTGATGCCGTGGGGTTGGAGGGTCCCAAGGCAGACACTGAGGCGTTCTTCCTCCAGGCATCGGGTGGTTAGGATGTGGTGATGGAAGAAGCTTGGGACCTGTGCAGTTGGAAGGGTGGGGTTCGAGGGCGGAGGTGCTGGAAGTGGATGAGATATTCTGGAGGGCATCATCGACTATGTGAGAGGAAAAATTGCATTCTTTGAAGAAGAAGGCCATCTGGTGTGTTCTGTGGTGGAACTGGTCCTTGTAGGAGCGGATGTGGCAGAGGCAGAGGAACTGGGAATAAGGGATAGTGTTTTTATAGGAGGCAGGGTGGGAGGAGGTGTAGTTCAGGTAGCTGTGTCAGTCAGTGGCTTTGTAGAAGACGTCCATGTTAAGTCGGTCACCGTTGATGGAGATGGAGAGGTGCAGGAAGGGAAGGGAGGTGTCTGAGATGGTCCAAGTGAACTTAAGGTCTGGGTGGAAGGTGTTGGTGAAGTTGATGAACTGTTCAACCTCCTCATGGGAGCACGAGGTGGCGACGATACAGTCATCAATATAGTGGAGGAAAAGGTGGGGAATGGTGCCGGTGTAAATGCGGAATATGGACTGTTGCATATAACAGACAAAGAGACAGGCATAGCTGGGGCCCTTGTGGGTGCCCATGGCGACCCCTTTCATCTGGAGGAAGTGGGAGGATTCAAAGGAGAAATTATTGAGGGTGAGGACCAGTTCAGCCAAACGAATGAGAGTGTCAGTGGAAGGGTACTGGGGGGGATGCCGGGAGGGGAAGAAATCGAGGGCTTGGAGTCCTGGTCATGACGGATGGAGGTGTAGAGGGACTGGATGTCCATGGTGAAGATGAGGCATTGGGGGCCAGGGAAACTGAAGTCCTGGAGGAGGTGGAGGCCTTGGGTGGTGTCCTGAACGTAGGTGGGGAGCTCCTGGATTGGAGGGATAGAGCGTTGACAAGACGTTCGATGGGGCAGGAGCAGGCCGAGATGATGGGTCGGCCGGGGCAGTCAGGCTTGTGAATCTTGGGTAGGAGGTAGAACTGGATGGTGCGAGGTTCCCGAACTATGAGGTTGGAAGCTGTGGATGGGAGCTCCCCTGAGGTGATGAGGTTGTGTACCTTCTGGGAGATGATGGTTTGGTGATGGGAGGGTGAAGTCATGGTCGAGGGGGCGGTAGGAGGTATCTTTGAGTTGGCGTTTGGCTTCAGCGGTGTAGAGGTCAGTGCGCCAAACTATCATTGCACCCCCTTTGTCCACTGGTTTGATGGTGAGGTTGGGATTGGGGCAGAGGGAGTGGAGGGCTGCGCATTGTGAGGTGAAAGGTTGGAGTGGGTGAGGGGGGTGGACAGGTTGAAGTGGCCAATATCCCAGGGGCAGTTTGAAATGAAGAGATCAGAGCTCCCCTTTGATTAGTCCTACCAATCCAGGCCGAGATCCACTTCCTTGGTTGGATGCTGATGCAGCCTGATCCTGGTCTCACAAATAAGATAATACTGGCAGTTCTTTGCAAATTGCTTCCAAATAAGTGATTAAGCGGTGAAAGAAAGACATTGTCCCCAGCGAACAATGTTAGACACCATATATTTTCCAAGCTTTCGGACTGTAACATGGAATGGAAGTTGGGCTGCTTTAATTGAAAAACGGGACGGTTTTGCCACTTGGGAAAACACTTGTTGCATATTGTTGAGCTGTGCAACACTATGTCGCTTCTTGGAAGCAAAAAGAGGAGGTAAATCAAAACTTAACAGTATTGCCGAGCTTTCGTTTTGAGAAACTTCCGCCTAGCAACAGCTCTCTGATTGGTTGAGCTGCGAAAGGTTTTATTTAAAACAATAGCTGTTCGCGCCAAGAGCAGCAGAAAGAGTGATAACATCCAAAGCTTGCAAATAGCAGTCCCCCTTCCTCCACTGTGTGGTGGTGATGGTAGAGACTGCAAAGCTCAGAAAGCTTAAAAGAGATAATTCCCACAAGATAATTGTCAAGTGCCTGATCAATCATCAAATCGAAGGACAGCTCTCATCAGAAGCACAGTCAGAAATTTGCTGGGGGGACAAAAAACTCAGCAGGTCTGGCAGCATCTGTGCAGAGAAAGCAGAGTTAACGTTTCGAGACCAGTGACCCTTCTCAGAACAGATTTTTGCTCGGAAGAGGTTGCTATCTATGCTGAAGCTGACCCTGGGGGAGAGAGCAGCCAATGTCTTTAAGAGTTGGTGCTCGGCCTTACCTTCTGGTTGAAAATGTGTTGCTGGAAAAACGCAGCAGGTCAGGCAGCATCCAAGGAGCAGGAGAATCGCCGTTTCGGGCATGAGCCCTTCTTCAGGAGGTTTGCTAACAAGATCAGGGTTGGATCTGAGAGAATGGGAATGCCGCAACTTCGGAGAGAGGCAGGTTAGAGTGGAGGAATTAATGCAACCAGTATCAGGTCAGCAATTCTCAATGAAGAGAGTCAAATGCAGGTAAAATGACAGGGGGAGGAGTTCAGGTGGATGCTGTGTATTTGAGATTGTGCTTCTGACTGGTTGCAGTTCTAACGGTGGCCACAAGAGGCACTGATGGGACCGCAGACCTCGCAACTCTGGATTGGCCAGCCCGTGGGGTTGGGATCACGTCCATTCAAGGGACATGAGACCTAACAGCGTTTTCCATCATGTCTTTTTGTTTTTTAAATTTCAGATTTCTTGCATATGCAGTATTTTGCTTTTATTACACAATTGCCATTGATTATTCACATATCCAGGATTGGCTGTACGTTGGGTTGATAAGGACTTTACCTGGGATGAAAGAAGGAGCTTGGATTTATATAGCACCTTCCATGAGGCCTCAAAGGCCCTTACAGCCGATTAAGCAGCTTTTGTGATGTAAGAAATTTTTTTTAAAAATCTATTTACAAACACAATCAGGGAAAACTCCCTTTTTAAAGCAGAATTCTAATGGGAAAAGCGAAAATAAACAAAACCTTACACTTAAGATGTCTCCATGACCTCAGGATCTCCTGAAGTGCTTTATAAGCCAATATAAGACATTTGAAGTCCGGTCACTCTTTTATAGGACACACTGTAGCAAATACGCACCACAAACAGCTACAAACAGTAAGGTGAAAAATAATCGTCTTTACAATAATTGTGATGCTTGGCAATGGAAAAATATTGCACATTATTCAAAAGAAAATAGCCCTCTTGTCCATTAAAATTGTACATTGCCTCATTTGCCTGAGAAACAGAAAAGGCCTCTGTTTTAATCTAGTACAACACTACCTGTACGTTATCCTTTGAACTAATTAACCATATTGATTTCAGCAGTCATTGCCCTATCGTAGAGATGACATAAGTATGGCAAGCTAGAAGTCACATTGAAATAGATACTGCCCCAAATACAAAACCTTTTTCTTGGAAAAAGGTATGCATGCATCATCATTTACATTTTCAGTTACCAACAATGCACATATCTATTTTCTTGCTTTAGCAGTTCATCATTCTTGTCAGTCTCTGTATTAGCCTTCCATACATGGTCTTCAACTTGATGCCAGTCTCTTAATGGCACAAATATGCAATGTTGTAGGCTGTTCATTTGGGGGATGTTCCATCGTGGGGTGTGTCATTTCCTTGTTGTTTGTCATTGTCATAGTACATCTTATTGTTCTGTTGGGGTGCTATGGACACCTGGGACTGATGGTTGATTTGTGTCTGCGTTGATGAAGAGTTAACTCCTTACCGATCAGACAACTTGCAGTTGAGGAACAACTGTTCCAGTTGCATTGTTTTTGTTCTTACATGGGACATGGATGTTGCTGGCTGTACCAGCATTTATTGCTCATCCCTAATTGTCCTTGAGAAGGTGGTGCTGAGCTGACCTCTTGAACTGCTGTCGTCCACTTGCTGCAGGCATACCCACAATGTTGCTAAGGGGTAAGTTCCAGGATGTTGACCCAGTGACACTGAAGAAACAGTGATACATTTCCAAGTCAGGATGATGAGTGCTTGGAGATGGTAGTAGAACGTAAAATATGGAACAGTACAGCACAGTACAGCCGCTTTGTTGTGCCAGCCTCTTATCCTACTCGAAGATCAGAATAACCTACATACCCTTCATTGTACTATCATCCATGTGCCTATCCAAGAATGGCTTAAATGTCCCTAATTTATCTGACTCTACTACCACTGCCGGCAGTGCACTCCACACACTCACCACTCCCTCTGTAAACAACCCATCTCTGACATCACCCCTAAACCTTCCTCCAACCACCTTAAAATTATGCCCTCTCATGATAGGCATTTCTGCCATGGGAAAAAGTCTCTGGCTATCCACTCTATCTATGCCACCCAATATCTTGTACACCTCTATCAAGTCACCTCTCATCCTTCTTCACTCCAATGAGACATAGGACTTATACACTTAATGGTAAGGTCCTAGGGAGTGTTGCTGAACAAAGAGGCCTTGGAGTGCAGGTTCATAGTTGCTTGAAAGTAGAGTAGCAGGTAGAGAGGATAGTTAAAAGGGTGTTTGGTATGCTTTCCTTTATTGGTCAGAGGTTTGGATATAGGAGTTGGGAGGTCATGTTGAGGCTGTACAGGATGTTGGTTAGGCCACTTGTGGATTATTACATGCAATTCTGATCTCCTTCCTATCGGAAGGATGTTGTGAAACTTGAAAGGGTTCAGAAAAGATTTACAAGGATGTTGCCAGGGTTGGCGGATTTCAGGTATAGGGAGAGGCTGAACAGGCTGGGGCTGTTTTTCCCTGGAGCATCGGAGGCTGAGGGATGATCTTATAGAAGTTTATGAAATCATGAGGGGCATGGATAGGATAAATAGACAAAGTCTTTTCACTGGGGTGGGGGAGTCCAGAACTAGAGGGCATAGGTTTAGGGTGAGAGGGGAAAGATATAAAAGAGACCTAAGGGGCAACATTTTCATGCAGTGCATGTTGCATTTATGGAATAAGCTGTCAGAGGCGGCTAATACAATTGGAGCATTTAAAAGGCATCTGGACGGGTATATGAATATGAAGAATTTAGAGGCATATGGGCCAAGTGCTGGCAAATAGGACTAGATTAGGATAGGATATCTGGTCGGCATGGACGAGTGCTGTACATCTCTATGACTCTATAACATGCCCTCCAGTCCAGGGGGCATCCTGGTAAATCTCCTCTGCACCCTCTCTAAAGCTTCCACATCTTTCCTATAATGAGGTGACCAGAACTGAACACAATATTCCAATTGTGGTCAAACTAGGGCTTTATAGAGCTGCAGCATAACCTCACGGCTCTTAAACTCAATCCCCCTGCAAATGAAAGCCAACACACCATATACCTTCTTAAAAACTCTTATCAATCTGGGTAGCAGGTTTGAGGGATCTATGGACCTGGACCCCAAGAACCCTCTGTTCCTCCACACTGCCAAGAATCCTGCCTTTGACACTGTAATCTGCTATCAAATTTGACATTCCAAAGTAAATGACTTCACACGTTTCCAGGTTTGAACTCCATCTGCCACTTATCAGCCCAACTCTGCATCCTGTCAATGTCTCATTGCAGCCTACGACAGCCCTCCACACTATCCACCACTCCACCAGCCTTCTTGTCATCAGCAAACTTACTAACCCACCCTTCCACTTCCTTATCCAAGTCATTTATAAAAACTACAAAGAACAGAGGTCCTAGAACTGATCCCTGCGGAACACCACTGGTCACCAAGCTTCAGGCTGAATACTTTCCATTTACCACCACCCTCTGTGTTCTATGAGCTAGCCAATTCTGTATCCAGACAGACAGGTTTCCCTGTGTCCCATGCCTCCTTTCTTTCTGAATGAGCCTATCATGGGGAACCTTATCAAACGCCTTGATTAAATGCATGTACACCACATCTACTGCTCTACCTTCATCAATGTCTTTTGTCACATCCTCAAATAATTCAGTAAGGTTTGTGAGCCATGACCTGCCCCTCACAAAGCCATGTTGATTATCTCTAATCAAACTATGGTTTTCCAAGTAATCATTAAACCTGTCTCTCAGAATCCTCTCGAATACTTTGCCCCCATTGACATAAGACTGATTGCTCTGTACTTCCCAGGATTATCCCAATTCCCTTTCTTGAACAAGGGAATAACATTTGCCATCCTCCAATCATCTGGCACTACTTCAGTGGACAGTGAGGACGCAAAGATCATCGCCAAAGGCACAGCAATCTCTTCCCTCACTTCCTGTAGAAATCTTGGGTAAATCCTGTCTGGCCCAGAGGACTTATCTACCCTTATGTTTATCAAAATTTTCAGCACATCCTCCTTCCTAACATCAATCTGTTCTAGCATATCACTCTGTTTCACGCTGTCCTCAGAAATGTCAAAGTCCCTCTCAGTAGTGAATATTGAAGCAAAGTATTCATTAAGGACCTCCCCTCCTTCCTCCGAGTCCAGGCGCAAGTTCCCTCCACTATCCCTGATCAGCCCTACCCTCACTCTGACCATCCTCTTGTTCCTCACATAAGTGTAGAACACCTTGGGGCTTTCCTTAATCCTAACTGCTAAAGCTTTTTCAAGCCCCCTTCTAGCTCTCCTAAGTCCATTCTTAAGTTCCTTTCTGGCTACCTTGTAACCCTCTAAAGCTCTGTCTGATCCTTGCCTCCTCAACCTGAAGTAAACTTCCTTCTTCCTATTGACTAGATCCCTTGTCACCCAAGGTTCCTTCACCCTACCATCCCTTCCTTGCCTCAGTGGGACAAACCTGTCAGTGGGACAAACCTGTCCAGAACTATCAGCAAGTGCTTCCTAAACAACCTCCACACTTCTGTCACGTATTTCCCTGAGAATATCTGTTCCCAATTTAGGCGTCCCAGTTCCTGCCAAATAGCATTGTAATTCCCCCTTCCCCCAATTAAATACTTTCCCATACCATCTGCTCCTATCCCTCTCCATGAATAAAGTAAAGGTCAGGGAGTTATGGTTGCTGTCACTGAAATGCAGTCCCACCAAGAGATCTGACACCTGGCATGGTTCATTGTCTGGCACAATATGGCCTCCCTTCTCGTCAACCTATCTACATATTGCATCAGGAACCCTTCCTGGACACACCTGACAATAACTGCTCCATCCAAACTATTTGCACTGAGGATGTTCCAACCAATATTCGGGAAGTTAAAGTCATGCATGACAACAACCCTGTTACTTCTGCACCTTTCCACAATCTGCCTCCCAATCTGCTTCTCTGTGACTCTGTTATTATTGATTGGCCTGTAGAAAATTCCCAATAAAGTGGTTGCTCCTTTCCTGTGTCTGACTTCCACTCATACTGACTCTGTCGACAATCCCTCATTGACAATCTCCCTTTCTGCAGCAATGATACTATCCCCACTTAGCAATGCCACTCCTCCATCTCTCTTACGTTCACCCCACCCCCCCATTCCTTTTGAAACATCTAAACCCTGGAACATCCAACAACCATTCCTGCCTCTGTGATATCCAAGTCTCTGTAATGGCCACAGCATTATAGTTCCAAGTACTGATCCATGCTCTGAGTTCATCACCCTTTTTCCTGATACTTCTTGCATTAAACTAGACCATTAAACTAGACATACTTTAACCCATCACACTGACTGCACCTTTGCCCTATCAAGTGCCTATCCCTCCTCACAGACTCTCTGCACACTGCATCTGGCTGTTCACTACCTACTCCACCATCTGATCCGTAGTTCTGGTTCCTACCCCCCTGCCAATCTAGTTTAAACCCTCTGGAAGAGCTCTAGCTCTGGTAGTGTTCCCATGTGTCTGCTGCCCTTGTCCTTCTAGATGGTCGTGGTCATAGATTTGCACGATGCTGTCTAGGGATCTTTGGTGAATTTCTGCAGTTCATCTTGTAGATGGTACACACTGTTGCTACTGAGTGTGGTGGAGGGAGTGGATGCTTGCAGATGTGGTGCCAATCAAGTGGGATGCTTTCTCTTGGATGGTGTCACGATTCTTGAGTGTTGTTGGAGTTGCACCCATCCAGCCAAGTGGAGAGTTTTCCAACACATCCCTGACACTGTTGTTTGTCATTTCTATAAACAATTTGAATGAGAATTTAGGAAGGACGATTAGAAAGTTTGGGAATTACACCAAAATTGATGGTATAGTGGACAGTGAAGAACATTATCTAAGGGTAGAAAGAGATCTTGATCAATTGGGCCAATGGGCTGAGGAGGGGCAGATGGAGTTTAATTTGTATAAATACGCGTTATTGCATTTTGGTAAAACAAATAAGGGCAGGACTTATACAGTTAATGGTAGGGCCCTGGAGACCCATTAGATACATAGTACTTTGAAAGTTGTGTCTCAGGTGGACAGGGTGGTTAAGGTTAGATTAGATTCCCTAGAGTGTGGAAATAGGCCCTTTGGCCCAACAAGTCTACATCAACCCTCCAAAGAATAACCCACCCAGACCCATTTCCCTCTAACAAATGCACTTAACACTATGGGCAATTTAGAATGCCCAATTCACCCGACCAGCACACCTTTGGACTGTGGGAGGAAACCCACACAGACACGGGGAGAATGTGCAAACTCTACACAGACAGTCGCCCGAGGGTGGAATTGAACCTGGATCCCTGGCGCTGTGAGGCAGCAGTGCTAACCATTGAGCCACCGTGCCACCAAACAGTTAGCCCACTTGCCTTCATTGCTCAGACCGCTGACTATGGGAGTTAGGGCCTTATGTTGAAGTGGTAAAGGACATTGGTGAGGCCTCTTCTGGAGTACCACATAAATTCTGGTCATCCTGTTACAGAAAGGATATTGCTAAATTGGAGAGAGTTCAGAAAAGATTTACCAGGATGTGGCTGGAACTAGAGAGTTTGAGTTCTAAGGAGAGGCTGGATAAACTGGAACTTTTTAAATTGGAGTGCAGGAGGTTGAGGGGTGACCTTGCAGAGGTTTATAAAATCATGAGGGGCATAGATAAGGTGAATAGCAAAGGTGTTTTCCCGAAAGTAGGGGAGTTCAAACTGAGGGGTATATTTTTAAGATGAGATGAGAAAGATTTAAAAGGGACCTGAGGAGCAAATCTTTCACACAGAGAGTGGTTCATATGTGGAATGAATTGCTAAAGGAAGTGGTAGATGCAGGTACAGTTACAACATTTAAGATATTTTGTCTGGTGCATGAATAGGAAAGGTTTAGAGGGATATAGGCCGAATGCAGTCAAGTGGGACTAGTTTGGGATACTTGGACAGCATGGATAAGTTGTACCAAAGGATCTGTTTCCATGCTGTGTGATTTTGTAACTCTATGACTTGTGCTTTGTAAGTGATGGACAGGTCTTTGGGAGTCAGGAGGTGTGTTACTCACTGCAATATTCATAGCCTCTGATCTTCTTTTGTAGCCCTAAGACAGTCAGGTGTAGGAACAGAAGTAGACCATTCAGCCCATCGAGTCTGCTCCACCATTCAATCATGGCTGATATATTTCTCAACCCCATTCTCCCCAATCTATCTGGGTCTTAAATACACTCAGTGACTTGGCCTCTACAACAATGAGTTCCACAGAGTCACCACCTTCTGGCTGAAGAAATTCCTCCCCATCTCAGTTCTAAATGGTCATCCGTTCACTCTGAGGCTGCGCCCTCATTAAGAATATAGCTTTCTAATTTAATTTCCTGTCTCTTTGTGTCATGTGTTTTTAACTAGACAGTGCTCCCTGACACAACCTCCGCAGGAATTGCTGACTTTCATAAATTAATCCAATAACCACAGAACTATAGTGGCCAAGCGTTTTTGAATTTGCGTCAATAGCATGATGGAATTGCAATTTGAAAATGTCAACTCGTTTAACGTGTTATGTGCAATCACTCAAGCACTATTTGATTCGGGGGAAGGATTGGAAAATCTTTACACAAACCGTTGAGATGTAAGGATCTGGATATCATTATAAAACGGTGGTTCACTCTGCTCTAACTCACATAACAGAATATTCCCCTCTCTGGATGTGTCTGGCTGTGGCCAGAAGGGAAAAGCATTGGGCAAGTTTGCCCTTGGAAGGAACTTTCCTGCTTCTTGCCATCTCTGCAATTAGATGATCATTAGTCATAGGAGCAAAAGGGCCATTAACCCATCAAGTCTGTACACCATTCGATGAGCTCACGGTTGTCCGGCTGATCCTTAATAACACTTCCTGCCTTTTCCCTATAATCCTTGATTCCCTTCCTAATTAAAAATCTGTCTGTCTCAACCTTGACTATACTTAATGACACCATATGAAGTAGCCCTCTGCAGTATAGAATTTTACAGATCACTACCCTCTGAGGGAAGAAATTCCTCCTCATTTCTGTCTTGAATGGGTGACTTCTTACTCTGAGATTATGCCCTATGGTCTTAGACTCTGCTATGAGGGGAAGCAATCTACTATGTCAAGACTCCCAAGAATCTAATATATTTCCATAAGGTCGCCTCTCATACTTCTAAACTCCAATGGATGCAGTCCAAGCTTATTCAACCTCACCTCATAACGCAGTCCCTCCATACCCAGAATCAGTCCTAGTGAACCTTCTCTGGACTGCCTCCAAAGATAGTGTATCCTTCCTTGGATAAGTGCCCTACACTGTTCACAGTATGCCAGTGAAGATTTTAAACTTGATGCTTTGAGTAGCAGGGAATCAATGCAGGCAAGCAAAGGATGGAGGTGAGGAATGAGCATATCTTACCGAGGGGCACGGCGCGAACATACAAACATAGAAAACAGGGAACGGAATTTCAGGCCATTTCACTCCTCGAGCCTCCTCCACCTTTCAATAACAAAATGGCTGACCTGCTGGTGTTTCAAGTTCCCTGATAACCTTTGACTGCCTCGTCTAACAACAATCTATCTACCTCTGCCTTCATAATATCCATCTATTCCCATCCCCACCCACCCCGAGGCAGAGAGTTTCAAAGTCATTCGGCCATCTGAGAGAAAACCCTCTCCTGATCACTGTCCTGAGAAGGAACCCTTCATTTTAAAGCATGCCCCCTAGTGCTGGACTTAGCTGCAAGAGGAAGCACTCTCTCCACATCACCTTGCCATTCAGGATTTTATATGCTTCAACCATGTCACCTCTCCCTCTTCTAAACTTCAGTGGCACCAAACTCAGTCTGTTCAACCTTTCCTCATAAGTCAACCTGTTCATCCCAGATCTCAGCCTGGGAAGCCTCCACTGAACTGCCACCAACACGTCTGCATCCTTCTTTAAATAAGGAGACTAAAAGTACACACTGTATTCGAAATGTGGTCTCACCAATGTCCTGTGTAACTGAGGCATGACATTCTTATTTTTATGTTCAATTCCTCTCGTCATAAAGGATAGCGTCCCTGTTAGCCTCCCTTGTTACTTGCTGTACCTGAGTACTACTGTTTTGTGACACATAGAGTCATAGAGATGTACAGCATGGAAACAGACCCTTCGGTCCAACCCGTCCATGCTGACCAGTTGTCCCAACCCAAGCTAGTCCCACCTGCCAGCACCCGGCCCATATCCCTCCAAACCCTTCCTATTCATATACCCATCCAAATACCTCTTAAATGTTGCAATTGTACCAGCCTCCACCACATCCTCTGGCAGCTCATTCCATACACGTACTACCCTCTGCGTGAACACATGTACTATAACGCCCCACTCCCTCTGCACCTGAGGTCTGCAGCCGTTCTCGTGCTTTTTCTATCTTCCTGCTAAGCAATTCCACATTTCCCCACAATGTACATTATCTGCCCATTTTTCTGCCCACTGCCTCAACCAATCTCGAAGACTTTCCTGTGTATCTTTGCATCAACTGCAAATGTAGCTACTCTGCTTTCACTTCCTTCACCTAAGTCATTGAGAGTGGTTGAGAACAGTTCTGCATAATTAGTAGCTTAAAGGGGATAGAGATGAATATAGCATTTAAGAAATGAAGGCATCCGAGGTGGAGATAAAAGTTTGGGCAGTAATAAAAACAGAAAATGCTGGAAAGGCAGCTGATGCTGCCAGACCTGCCGAGCCTTTCCAGCAATTCCTGTTTCTGTTTCTGATTTACTGCATCCGCAGTTCCTTCAATTTTATGATGTTTTGGCAACAGTAGTTCTAAGGTAGAGGCAGAATCAAGGTGCTTTGGGCATCTTGCTATGTGCAAATTGACATTATAACAGTGATTAGTCTTTATTCTGAAACACACTGGACACTCTGAGATTGTGAAAGGTGAGGTTAGATCGCAAGGTATCGTTGTTCATTCAATTTCTTTCGGATTATTGCTCACCCAATACTCGTCTGACTGCTTGTTCCACATGCAGACCCATCAGAGAATAAACAGGGTAGCTACCTAGGCTGAGTGTCATCCTCCTTCATTGTAGGATATCAAGGTAATTGACCCAGGCCAACTAACTCAGTCCTGGCTCTGTGTGGCGAAGGGACTATGCCAGGACTGCTGCTCCCTAGTGAACCTTCACTTGAGGGGTGGGGATAGGAGAAAGGGAATACTGTGTCAATCATTTTTAACTGTACCTTCAGTTGAACCCTCTGACATCAGAGTTGTTACCTGTTACACAACACTGTTGGAGTAGCAATTAAAAATTTAATATGTGTTCATACAACCTCTCTGCCGGTCCATTGTCAAACCAACTTTATTTATAATCGAGGCGGAGGTAAACAGGGTGATGATATGTTTTGCTCAGAGGTATCAGTTTCAGCCGCTGCCCTGGACTCGCGTACTCTGTGTGCCCTTCGGTGCTATCAGAATGAGTGGGAGCAGAAAGGGCTCCCAACTAGCTCAATCTAACTGCTGTCAGACTAACGTCTCAGACTCACCAGGAGCACTCTCACCCCGGGACCAAAACATCATGTGGTGTTCAAATGCAATAATCCAACCTGTCACTTCCACTATAGTACTGACAGGGATGCTGTCTTTTGTTGGATGAGATGTTGAACTGAGACCCCTACTGACCTTTCTGATGGAAACGAAAGATCCAGTGGCCTTATGTTGGAATGGCTTTTGTCCCCAGTGTCTTGGCCAATATCTAGCCCCTACATAATCCTAATCTGGTCATTGTCTCACTGTTACAACAGTGACTACATTTCAAAAGTACCCCATTGGTACTGAAGCTGTGCCAGGCTGTCAGATCAACACATCAGCATTCCACAGTGCGTTAAAGGAGATCACTTTAAGAGGATAAACGAAGTCTGCTCTTGAACCACGAGTCTGCCAGTGTGACCACTCAGGTGTAGTGAAACTGACCAGGAGCATTACCTGTCACTCAGTCAGCCAGTGATCATCTGCGAGCTGAACATGAGTGAGCTCTGTCCACCAGAGAGTCTTCGCGAAATCATTTCAACGTGTTGCAAATCTGGGATTTTTCCTAGTAATGTAAACTGGAAATGTCACCAAAGGGCTACAGTTTGTAAGCAATGAGTATAGGTTAATGGTTAAACCCTGTCATGCTAATATGCTTCATTTGCAGTGGCTCCTGACACACTTGATTGGTTTATTCTTGTCACATGTATTGAGATGCAGTGAAAAAAAAAGTGTTGTTTTGCATGTTGTACAGGCAGATTGTACAATACAAAGTGCATCAGATTATCAGAACAGAGTAAACAATACAGTGTTACAGCCACAGAGAAGGTGCAGGGAGAGAGAGTCAGAATTAACATTTGAGTGGTCCGTTCAAAAGTCTGATAACAGCGGGGAAGAAGCTGTTCTTAAATCTATTAGTATGTGCATTAAAACTTTTATGTCTTATATATGATGGAAGAGGATGGAAGAGGGTATAACTGGGTGATTATTTTGGTTGTTTTCCCATGTCAGTGGATGGAAGGCTGGGTTTGCATGATAGACTGTATTCACGACTCTCTAGTTTCTTGCGATCTTGGGCAGAGCAGTTGCCACACTAAGCTGTATTGCATCCAGACAGGATGCTTTCTATGGTGCATCTGTAAAAATAGATAAGAGTCCTTATGAGCATGCCAGATTTCACTAGCTCCCTGAGGAAGGAGAGATGTTGTTGTACTTTCTTGATCGTCGCATTGATATGGGTGGACCAGGACAAATTGTTGGTGATCATCACACTCAGGAACTTGACGCTTTTGATCATTAGACCATAAGACATAGGAGCAGAAATTAGGCCATTCAGCCCATCGAGTCCCCTCTACCTTTGAATCATGGCTGATAAGTTTCTCAACTGCATTCTCCTGCTTTCTCCTCTTGACAATCAAGAACCGATCTATCTCAGCCTTAAATATACTCAAAGACCCGGCTTCCACAGCCTTCTGTGGCGATGAATTCCATAGATTCCCCACTCTCTGGCTGAAGAAGTTTCTCCTTATCTCCATTCTAAAAGGTCTTCCCTTGTCTCTAAGGCTGTGCCCTTGGGTCCTAATCTCTCCTACCAGTGGAAACATCTTGCCAACATCCACTCTGTCCAGGCCATTCAGTATTCTGTATGTTTCAATGAGGTCCCGCACACGAGGATAGTGAGTAAAATTAGGGCGCATGGTATTGGGGGCAAAGTACTAGATTGGATTGAAAATTGGTTGGCAGATAGGAAACAAAGGGTAGTGATAAACGGCTCCATTTCGGAATGGCAGGCAGTGACCAGTGGGGTACCGCAGGGATCCATGCTGGGACCGCAGCTTTTTACAATATATATTAATGATATAGAAAATGGTATCAGCAATAACATTAGCAAATTTGCTGATGACACAAAGCTGGGTGGCAGGGTGAAATGTAATGAGGATGTTAGGAGATTACAGGGTGACCTGGACAAGTTAAGTGAGTGGGCAGATGCATGGCAGATGCAGTTTAATGTGGATAAATGTATGATTATCCACTTTGGTTGAAGTGTAGTCACAAAGCTTTCACAATGTTAGAGATGCCCATCTCATATTTATCCTCGACATAGTGGCACTGAAGTGACTAGGCTAGTATACCCTTGTTTTTAGAAGACTGATAGGGGAGTTGATTGAGACGTATAAGATTATGAAAGGATTGGACACTCTGGCAGTAGGAAACATATTTCCACTGATGCGTGAGTGCTGAACCAGAGGACACAGCTTAAAAATACAGGGTAGACCATTTAGGACAAAGATAAGGAGAAACTTCTTCACTCAGAGAGTGGTGGCTGTGTGGAATGCTCTGCCCCAGAGGGCAGTGGAGGCCCAGTCTCTGGATTCATTTAAGAAAGAGTTGGATAGAGCTCTCAAAGATAGTGGAATCAAGGGTTATGTAGATAAGGCAGGAAGAGGATACTGATTAGGAATGATCAGCCATGATCATGTTGAATGGCGGTGCAGGCTCGAAGGGCTGAATGGCCTACTCCTGCACCTATTGTCTATTGTCTATTGTCTGTTATCCGCCCTCACCCATCTAAACTCCATCGAGTATAAACCCAGAGTCCTCAAATGTTCCTCATATGTTAAGCTTTTCATTCCTGGGACCAGTCTCATGAGCCTCCTCTGAACACCTTCCAGGGCCAGTACATCCTTCCTGATTGGTGCAGACAGGGGCGTGCTGTCTGCTTCCTGAAGTCAATGACCAGCTCCTCTGTTTTGCTGACATTGATGGAGAGATTGTTGTTTTAACACCAGACTACTAAGCACTCAATCTATTTCCTGTATTCTGTCTTGTCATTGTTTGAGATCCACCCTCCAGCAGTGGCGAGGTTAAAATATTTGTAAGTGGAGTTGGTATGGAATTTGGCCACACTGTCATGTGTTTATAAGGAGTATAATAGGGGGCTGAGAATGCAACCTCGCGTAGCACTGGTCTTGAGGATAATCATGGAGGAGGTGTGGTCACCTCTTCTTACTGATTTCGATAGATGGGTCAAGAACTCAAGGATCCAGTTTCAGAGGGAGGGAAGCTGAGACCTAGGTCTTGGAGTTCAGAAATGAATTTGTTTTTAATTATGATGTTGAAGGCAGAGCTGAACTCAATATGTAGGAACCTGACATAAGTATCCTTGTAATCCTGATGTTCCAGGCATAAGTAGAGGGCCAGGGGGATGGCGTCTGGTGTGGATCTATTGTGCCGGTCGGCAAATTGTGAGGGCTCAACGCACTTCATAATTACAGAGGTCAGAGCCACCAGGCTATAGTCATTGAGGCGTGCTGCGTGATTTTTCTTTGGAACCAGGATGATGGTGGTCTTTTTGAAGTAGGTGAGGACTTTGGATTGTAGTAAGGGGAGGTTGAAGATGCCAGCGAGTACTCCCACCCGCTGGTCCACACGGGATCTGAGTGCATGGCCGGGGACTTCATCTAGGCCGGTCGCTCTCCTCTTAGAACCAGGCGCAAGACAGAAAGGTTGTATACTCTCTCCTGTGTATTACTGTAGGTATGGTATATAGTTAATACAAGTTTCCAGTTCACAGGTATGAAGATTGACTCATTTCTCTCTGTATAACCTCACAGCAATATGTTGAAGTATGTTTGGTAATCAGGGTAGATTACAGTGAGCACAGGGAAACACATATGAAAGTTGCTGGACAAATAAAGTTAAAAATCACACATCACCAAGTTATAGTCCAACAGGTTTAATTGGAAGATGTTTCGGTACCCATAGGGAGGGCCTCAACTGGGACCTTGGGTTCATGTCACATTACAGGTGACCACCATTGCACTATACACGCACAAACAGATACTCCCCCACTCACACATGCACTCCCTCATAGACTTAAAACACTCTGCACTCACTACACACACACACATACACTTTTTCACACTCACGACTCCCAACCTAGATAACAGACACACACAGACAGACAAAGACCCACATGCACACATATATTTTGTGGGGTGAATTTGTACTTGCAGAGTTACATTGTACTTTGCTCAAAAACTGCATGCATTCATGTAGAACTCTGAGCTCAAAAACTGCATGAATTTATGTAAAACTCTGTTATCTCACTTTTTAGATTAGAATCAATCTAAACATCATGGCATAGACAGCACGGTGGCTAACACCTTCAACATATTGTCTCGCTATCACCATTGTTAACAGCTAACCTGAGAATGCAACATTTTTAAAACGTTTTGAGAGTTACACATGAAAGAAGTGAAATTATCACGATATTCAGACTTAACAGACAATCAATTTTTAAATGTATAATTTCAATTACATCACACTGTAAATTTTTGCTATAAATTCTGTGATAGGATTGAGCCCTTCACTATCACCTGATGAAGGAGTGATGCTCTGAAAGCTAGTGTGCTTCCAAATAAACCTGTTGGACTATAACCTGGTGTTGTGTGATTTTTAACTTTGTACACCCCAGTCCAACACCGGCATCTCCAAATCATGGACAAATAAAAGTCTACTAATCTAACCAGCCCCTCCCACATCACTGTGCTGGCCTTGAGTGTTGCAATGCAGACACTGTTCACTCTCCCATTCACCTGGGGGTGGGGGAGATAAACTAGATTAGAACCCAGGTCAGTTAGAAAGAAAATGACTGGAAACTTCCTCTCCAAGCCTTTCGGGTCATCAAAACTGGTTCAGGAGACCACTCGGCTCTGATTAACATTTCCTTCTGTACAAGGTGATCTTGTCCCAAGGCACAAATGGGTCCAGCTCTTACGAGAAACAATCCAGCAATTTGCCATCCACTGCCAAAGCCAGTTTCACAGGCCTCCAAAGCTACCAAGAAACCATTTCTCACCATAAATGATTTGCAATGATTGACTCTAAGCCTTGCAAGGCTTTTTAATTGAATCAAACTGTCCATGTAAACACACTGTTTCCTTCATCAAGTGGAGCATGAATCTAAACAAGCCCTTCGTTCCTTTTTGAATGCTTTATGCATAAAGCATGACCTAATTCGTAAAGGGAATGAAATGTAACTCCTGGCCTGTGAGAGTAAATATCAGTGCGTGCGTGCGTGTGTGTTCATATACCTTCATAAGCCCCAGAACATCCTAAGTTACTCTAATTGCTGACATGGTGCTTAGGTCCACAAACATCTGACTGCACAGTGATATGCTATTCATGGCTAATGCCTATATACTACAGCTCTGCCATCCCAGAAGGAGAAAACCAGTTGTACTTGTTAATGAGACATACTGGTTTGACTGGTCTCATACAGGTAAAAACAATGATTGCAGATGCTGGAAACCAGATTCTGGATTAGTGGTGCTGGAAGAGCACAGGAGTTCAGGCAGCATCCAAGGAGCTTCGAAATCGACGTTTCGTGCAAAAGCCCTTCATCAGGAATAAAGGCAGTGAGCCTGAAGCGTGGAGAGATAAGCTAGAGGAGGGTGAGGGGTGGGGAGAAAGTAGCATAGATTACAATGGGTGAGTGGGGGAGGGGATGAAGGTGATAGGTCAGGGAGGA
>NC_057719.1:79903659-79912055 GCF_004010195.1 Chiloscyllium plagiosum
GCCTCGGAACACTTCAACCCCAGGGCATCAATATGGACTTCAACAGTTTCCTCATTTCCCCTTTCCCCACCTCACCCTAGTTCTAAACTTCCAGCTCAGCACTGTCCCATGACTTTTCCGGACTTGTCCCACCTGCCTATCTCCTTTTCCACCTCTCCACTCCCCCCTCTCCTCCCTGACCTATCACCTTCATCCCCTCCCTCACTCACCTATTGTACTCTATGCTACTTTCTCCCCACCCCCACCCTCCTCTAGCTTATCTCTCCACGCTGTGGTCTCATACACTTGAAGTCTCAGCGGGTTGGTGGATATGTGGTGAGTGCAGTTCGCAGCTCACCAATGCACATATGTGTTCCGCTGCAATCTGTCTTTACCAGTGGTGTATGCACCTCGGCCTTACATTTGGATGTGATGCTTCTTAAGCATGAATAGCTTGTCAATGGATTTGAGCTAGTACCCACTAATCCCAGCCACTGGGGCCAAAAAGAAACTGAATGGAAGGAAATATTTGTTTGCCCCAGCAATGTTGCCGACTGCTATGCAAAGCTGAAACTAATCAAAGGATTTTGAATTATGTATAAGAGTGTGAGGTCGCCCTGGCAACGAAAGCAATTCCTTCCAGTTCCAGACAGGTCCTTGAGACAATGCTCTCAGTATCATAGGAGCCTAATAACTTACTGATAAATGATCCTAAAGATAGTTACAGAACGGTAATTGAGAGCAGTGAGCTGCTAAAAAAAAATGTGAGCCCATATCCAACAAAGTGCAGAGGGATGCAATTGGATATGGAGTGTTGGGACCGTCGCTCGCCAAATGTGGCTCCAGATCACAGGGCTGATGAAGAAGGACAGTTTTATAGTGAGGGTGAGTGGATTGGTTCACCCTCTGTTTGCAATGCTTCCACTTATTACTTGCAATGACCCCACTTTCAATGATCCATTCCAATCATGAACCCTCCTATGTTATCCCAGGACTTGAGAAGGGGCTTTACCTCTTGGAAAGCCTCTGGCAACCTTGGTTCATAGTATTTTTTGTCTTCTTGCTCTCCGTTGCTCTTCTGCTTCCAGTGTGATGCAGCTCCCCAGTACAGCTATCCCACTCATTTAACTCAGGTGAAAGCCGTAGCTGATAATCCTGGCTGACGTTCCCACTGCAATGCAGAGGGTGGGTTGCAGTGTCAGAGGTGCTGTGCTTCAGGTGAGACATGAAACTTGCCCTCTCAAATGAATGCAAAAGCTTTCATGGCACAGCTTTAGCAAAGAGCTACAGGAGTTTCCCCTGGTAAACACCTGACCCTGAGCCAATATCACTAAAAAGAAAATACATGGTCAAAATTATTTGCCTGTGAAGAACTTTGCTGGGTTTTTTTCCAAATTTTAAGGTGAGAGGGGAGAGATACAAAAGGGTACAGAAGGACAATTTCTTTCACTCAGAGGGTGGTGCATGTCAGGAACATGTCTGGACACGCGTGCAATTTTGTCATTTATGGAACATTTGGACAGGTACATGGATGGGGCAAGTGTGGAGGGATATGGACCAAATGCAGGCAAATGGGACTGGTTTAAATGTGAAAACTGAGTAGCATGGGCAGGTTGGGCCGAAAGGCCTGTTGGAGATAGAACTGTAGATGCTCGAGATCAGAATGGATAAAGAGTGGAGCTGAAAAAAACTCAGTTGGTCAAGCAGCAACAGACAAGGAAGGGATCAGACGCTTCAGGTCAGAACCTTTCATCAGGCCCTGTTTCCATGTTATCGACCTCTATGACACTACGACTGTAAATTGGCTATTGCATTCCTGATAGTGTTATGATAGTAGCTACATGTCAAATAACAGCTGCAAATGCTTGGAGATGTCCTGAAGTTCTGAAAAACATCATGCAAATCAAGTTTCGTTTTTACTTTTGCTGTAAAATTACATCGCACAGAAAATGGTCATTTGATCCTGTTCATGCCTGTTCAATTCATCCTTCTCCTTCCCTTAGTAATGGCTTCTCTTCTGAAGCATGCATCCAATTCCGAAACTATGAAATTGCTTTCCAGATTGGAATAGCTTGCTAAATAAAAAAATAATTCTGTCATTTCCCCTGCGGTCCTTTTGCCAAAAGTGTCGAGTGTGTGTCATTTGGTTACTGACCTTAACAGCAGTGAAATATTTTTTTCCTTATCAATATTTCATAATTTTCAATATCTCTAGTCAATCTCCCTTTTATATTTTTTCTGCTCTGAGGAGAACTATCTCTAGGCTCTCTGCATGTCGATGATATTCGAGAGTGTGGTGCTGGAAAAGCACAGCAGGTCAGGCAGCATCCCAGGAGCAGGAAAATCAATGTTTCGGGCAAAAGCTCTTCATCAGGCCCTCCTGATGAAGGGCTTTTGCCTGAAACATCGATTCTCCTGCTCCTCGGATGCTGCCTGACCTGCTGTGCTTTTCCAGCACTACATTCTCGACACTAATCTCCAGCATCTGCAGTCCTCACTTTCGCCTATGTCGATGATATTATTGTACCTTGTAGGTAGCAAACAAGCATTGGGGTCGGGAGCAGAAAGTGAATTACTCACTAACCACTGACTGGCACAGTGGCTCAGTGGTTAGCACTACTGCCTCTCAATGCCCAGGTTCAATTCAGGCTGTGTGGAGTTTGCACATTCTCCCTGTGTCTGCGTGGGTTTCCTCCAGGTGCTCCAATTTCCTCCCACATTCCAAAGATGTGCAGGTCAGGTGGATTGGTGATGTTAAATTGCCCATAGAGTACAGAGATGTGAATTAGCCGTGGGAAGTGCAGGATTACAGAGTGGAGGATGTTCTTTGGTGGGGATGGGCTGAATGGCCTGCTTCCACATTGTGGGGATTCTATGATTCTATTCTTGTAACCATAGTATTTGTATGGGTGGTCCAGCTCAGCTACAGTTGTTGTTATTGGGTGTTTGAGCAATGGGGTGCCATTAAACTTCAGGGGATGATGGTTAGATTCGCTCTTTTGATGGGCGTGGTCATCATCTGTGTTATCACCACACACTGGCAAGGCACCCCAAATTATTATGGGTTCAGACAGCTACCCCAAATCATTCATCTCCTGCATGAAGAAGGGTGAAAGGGCATTGCTTCTTTATTTACTTTCCCTCTCGGTTGGTCATCTTTATCAGAGATTCAAATGAATCTATGTTTTAAAAGGAGCCAATAAAACGAACCAGACTTTCTTGAGTTCATAAAGGAGTGGGTTTATTAATTACTAAATGCAAGAACAAATAATAATACATGGCACACACACATGGAGTACAAACAAGGTGCCACACCAAAAGAAAGATGAATTGAAAAGATATGCAGACATTCCTCTGGGCCGTTCAATGAGGATAGATAGTGAAATGTCACAAGTTGAAAACTTGGTTTAGGGATTTTTGGCTTTGAAGGCGATTGAAATCCTTTTGTTTTGTCTCCTGTTGACAGTGCTTGGCTGGTATTAGAGTGAGAGAGTATGACTGGCTTGCTGGCCAGTTAGAGCGAGAGTCTCCTTTTTCCTGCAATGCAGGTTTGAATATTGGATGGCTTCTTGACTGTGACCATCGCAGGGTTTGAACCCAAGCTTGTAAAAGGCTGCCTCAGTTCCACTAGCGCACACAGACCAAGACTGCAGTCAGTTTATAGTCCACAAGGACAAAATACTCCCACATGTCTGCAAGAGGTGGTTTTCTGCAGAGTAGGAGGGACACAGTAAGCCCATCATTATTTCTTCCTGTTACATCTCTATATCAATTTGTAGTTTCCCTGACACACTACATGTGTAACATTTCATAGGTCCCACCCAGGACATTGCCAGACCCATTGAAGTTACTCTCACAATTTAGCTTCGTTTGTAGTATTCCTCTTTTGAAAACCATGTTTTAGAAATTAAAAGTTAAAAAAATGTCCATAGTACTTTAGGGTCCTAATCCAAAATCGTGACACCCGGCATGAAAATGTGGCATGCAAGTTACTTATCATTTCTTAGCCCAAACCTGGATGTTACCAGACTTTGGAAATGCTGTATTTTGGAAATGGGCTTCATTATTAGAAGAGTTGTGAATGAGTCATAGAGTTGTACAGGATGGAAACAGACCCTTCGTTCCAACTCATCCATAATGACCAGATATTCCAAACTGATCTAGCTCCATTTGCCAGCATTTGGCCCATAACCCTCTTAACAGGGGATATGACCAAGAGACTCACAAATGACACAAAGCGAACAAAGTAATGAGGAGGATAGCTGGAAAATGCAGGAGGATATCAAAGGACTGGTCAGCTGGACAAAACAGTGCCAAATGGTATTCAACCCAGTGATATACCAGGGGAAAGGCTAACAAGGCAAGGGATTGCACTATGAGTGATAAGAGCCTGGAAAGTGCTGAACTCCAGAGGGATCTTGGTAAGCATTTCCACAAATATCTGAAAGTTGCAGAGCAGGTAGATAAGGTGGTTAAGAAGGAACTTGGGATACTTGCCCTGGTTAGCCAAGGCATAGAGCCAGGAGGTTAGGCCAGAACTGTATAAAATGCTGGCTAGTCTACAACCGGAGTACTGTATGCAGTTGTGGGCACTACATCTATAAGGAAGATGTGAGGGTAGAGAAGAGATTTACCAGGATGCTGTCTGGGCTAGAGAGTTGTAGAAAAGAAAGATTGGACAAGCTGGGGCTTTTTTCCTTGGAGCAACTAAGACTGAGAGGGGAGCTGATAGAGGTGTATAAGATTATGAAGAACTTGGATAGGGTAGATCGGAAGGTCCTTTTTTCCATTTGTAGAGGGGTAAGTAACCAGGGGGCATTGATTTAAGATAAGAGGTGAAAGGGGAGATGAGGTGGAGGTTTTCTCACTCGGAGGGTGGTGGGAACTCAGAACCCACTGACTGACTGAAAGGATGTTCAAGTAGAAACTCCCACAAAATTTCAGCAGTATTTATATAGGAAGGTATGAACAGGAGTAGGCCATTCAGCCCATCAAACCTGTTCTGCCATTTAATGAGATCCTGGCTGATCTGTGCCTTAACTCCATATACCTGTCTTTGGCCCTTATCACTTAATATCTTTGCTTAACATAATTTTACCTATCTTGCTTTTAAAATCAACAACAGACCTAGTCACCCACTTGACCTACCAAAGTCTCTAAGAAAGAGCTGGAAAATAGAATTAGTATTGTCAGATCTTTGTTAACTGGCACAAATACAATGGGCTGATTGGCCTCCTTCTGTACTGTAAATGTTTGAGTCTACGAAACTAATGTGGGTGGCATGGTGGCCCAGTGGTTAGCACTGCTGCCTCACAGCGCCAGAGACCCGGGTTCAATTCCCGCCTCAGGCGACTGACTGTGTGGAGTTTGCACGTTCTCCCCGTGTCTGCGTGGGTTTCCTCCGGGTGCTCCGGTTTCCTCCCACAGTCCAAAGATGTGCAGATCAGGTGAATTGGCCATACTAAATTGCCCGTAGTGTTAGGTAAGGGGTAAATGTAGGGGTATGGGTGGGTTGCGCTTCGGCGGGTCGGTGTGGACTTGTTGGGCCGAAGGGCCTGTTTCCACACTGTAATCTAATCTAATCTAATCACTAGAAAAGTAATCTAATGTACATTCATCAGTGAACATACCCACTTCTGACCTTATGATGGAGGGAAGGTCATTGATGAAGCAACTGAAGATGGTTGGGGCTATGACACTACCCTGAGGAACTCCTGCAGACTTATCCCTGGAGCTGAGATGGCTGACCTCCTACAAACACAACCATCCTCCTCTATGCCAGGTATGACTAACCAGCGGAGAGCTTGCCCTGATACCCATTGATTCCAATTTTGCGAGGCCTCCTTGATGCCACTCTTGGTTGAATGCGACCTTGATGTCAAGGGCTGTTATCTCACCTCTCCTCTGGAATTCATCTTTTTTGTCCATGTGTGGACCAAGGCTGTAATGAGGTCAGGAGCTGAGTGGGCCTGGTGGACCCCAAACTGGGCAACACTGAACAGGTTATCGCTGAGCATGTGCTGCATGAAAGCATGGTTGATGACACCTTCCATCACTTTACTGATGATCAAGAGTAGGCTGATGGGACGATAATTTGCCAAGTTGGATTTGTCCTGCTTTTTCTTTGTGTCGAGGGCAATTTCCCACAGTGTTGTAGCTGTACGGGAACAGCTTGGCTAGGGGTGTGGCAATTTCTGCAGCACAAGTCTTCAGTGCTATTGCTGGAATATTGTCAGCACCCATGGCCTTTCCAATATCCAGTGTTTCCAGCTGTTTCTTGTCATCACATGGAGTGAATCAGATTGATTCTAGTCTGGTATCTGTATTGCTGGGGAAGTTTTGGGGGAGGCCAGGATGGATCATCCATGTGGTAGTTCTGATTGAAGATAGATGCTAATACTTCAACCTTACTTTTTTCACTGAAATGTTGGGATTCCCCAACAATCAGGATGGGGATGTTTGAGTTTTTTAATTGGCCACCATTACTCAAGACTAGACGTGACAACAGGGCTTAGATCTGACCCGTTGGTTGTGGGATCACTTAGCTCTGTCTGTCACATGTTGTTTGCACTGCTTGGCATTCAGGCAGCCCTCTGTTGTAGCTTCACCAGGTTGGTAAATCTCTTTTACATCTGGTGCTACCCCTGACATGCCCTCCTGCTCTGTTCATTAAACCAGGGAAGTCAGTGTTAAGATCCATAATGGCGGCAGTTACAGGCCAGAGCAGGAGGTACACAATTGCACCGTTTGTCATCCACTGCTGTGTAAGGAAGTTTCTGTTCAAAAACAGGTAGCTGCATTTCATTCTGTATTATCAAAGAATGCAGTGAGCATGCCCCTCCTCTAGGATCATGGGATTCCCCATGGCACAAAGTGGCATTGATTGCACATGTTAATTTGCAATTGTCAATTCCGCCATGCAATGAATTCAAAAGATGTTCTAATCCTCAAAGGCCCACTGGTGTGGCGGTGGGCTGACAATCATGCAGATCGACGTACAGAATTCTGACAGTCATGCTGCCTTCATGCAGCGGCCAACTGTAGCGGGTAGCTACTGGGTGGCAAAGGCTGTCCGCTGGCCACATGGTTGGTCCATTGGCTACGCAATCTACACACACGTTGGTAGCGTGCATGCAGTGAAAGTCATGCTGCCAATTGAAATGCTACAGAGTGTATTGGCATGCTGGACCACTCTAGGATATTACTCAGCAGCGGGATGTCAACACTCAAGGTCTGCTCCCTTGAACTGCCAGTGTGCAGTGCAGCAAGATATCAAGGATTTTGCACTAGCACCTCCGAACTGACCCATAAGCTCCGGTACCAAGGGCAGCAGATACATGGGGAACCACCAGTTTCAGGCTCTCCTCTGTGTCAAACACCTTGGTAATACATCGCTGTTGCTTCATTGTCAGTGGGTCAAAATGAAGCACTCTCTACCTCTTGGAGTACCTTCACTAAGCAGCTCAAAATGGAATCTGTTCAATAATTTGGATCAACGTGGAATGATCAATAAATGTTGATCTTTCCTGTGATAACTTATGCCCTAAGAATCAACTCCTAGCCAAGTAATACTATGGAAAAGGTTCAGTATCCTTTGGTGGCAACCCATCCCATTCATGTCACTGATAAGGGAGCACGTTCTGAATCTGTAACAAGCATGGGTATGGTCATAGAGTCATAGCATGGAAACAGACCCTTCGGTCCAACCCGTCCATGCTGACCAGTTATCCCAACCCAATCTAGTCCCACCTGCCTGCACCCGGCCCATATCCCTCCAAACCCTTCCGATTCATTTACCTATCCAAATCCCTTTTAAATGTTGCAATTGTACCAGCCTCCACCACATCCTCTGGCAGCTCATTCCATACACGTACCACCCTCTGTGTGAAAAAGTTGCCCCTTAGGTCTCTTTTATATCTTTCCCCTCTCACCCTAAACCTATGCCCTCTAGTTCTGGACTCCCCCAACCCATTGGACTTTGCTGATTTACCCTATCCATGCCTCTCATAATTTTGTAAACCTCTATAAGGTCACCCCTCAGCCTCCGACGCTCCGGCAAAAACAGCCCCAGCCTGTTCAGCTTCTCCCTACAGCTCAAATCCTCCAACCCTGGCAACATCCTTGCAACATCCTTGTAAATCTTTTCTGAACCCTTTCAAGTTTCACAACATCTTTCTGATAGGAAGCAACCCTCCACCACCACCCTCTGTCTTCTACCTTTGAGCCAGTTCTGTATCCAAATGGCTAGTTCTCCCTGTATTCCATGAGATCTAACCTTGCTAACCAGTCTCCCATGGGGAACCTTGTTGAACACCTTACTGAAGTCCATATAGATCACGTCTACCACTTTGCCCTCATCAATCTTCATTGTTACTTCTTCAGAAAACTCAATCAAGTTTGTGAGACATGATTTCCCA
>NC_057719.1:79912074-79917722 GCF_004010195.1 Chiloscyllium plagiosum
GGTACACCTGATCAGGTCCTGGGGATTTATCCACCTTTACCCATTTCAAGACATCCAGCACTTCCTCCTCTGTAAATCTGGACATTTAGCAGATTTCCCTACAGTCTATATCTTCTATTTCCCTACAGTCTATATCTTCCGTATCCTTTCCCACAGTAAATACTGATGCAAAATATTCATTTAGTATCTCCCCCATTTTCTGCAGTTCCACACAAAGGCCGCCTTGCTGATCCTTAAGGGGCCCTATTCTCTCCCGAGTTACCCTTTTGTCCTTAATGTATTTGTAAAAACCCTTTGGATTCTCCTTAATTCTATTTGCCAAAGCTATCTCATGTCCCCTATGGTGTTGAAACTAGCTTTTTCTTTGCTTTTTATAAAAGTTTAAAGTATTGGACAAAAAGCTGAATTTTAAAAAAAAAGGTATTTGTGGACAACAGGATCGTGTTTGATTTTAATGACCCAATGAGTGGTTGTTCCTCCATCTAAAAAGATAAAGTAAGGATAATTATCTGACACCTTTCATATCTTAATGGTGACTCCAAGCTTGTCACAGTCAATGAAGTACTTATGAAGTGTAGCCATTGTTGTAGTGTACAACAGTAGAACGTCAACTTTCACACAGCAAGACTTCCGTAATGATATACAAAGCAGGATCAACTCTTATATTTCTCTAAGGATTTGAGATGCCTTCTGTACAATACTCATGTTTCCAATGCACACAGAAACACTAACACTGCTGCCCTGTAGACCCTCAGCTCACTGGTGGCAAAAAGGGGTGGTAAAAAGACCAATGTCAGTTAGCACAAAGGGAAGAACATGTGAATATACCACTATCCAGGTCCACTTAACAGACATTGATGACCTCCTCCTGTGTGTCTGTGCAGCCTTTAGCTGTCTGAGGAACTCTGTGTTCGATGACAGATTTCTCAAACCCAGAAGCGAGCTGAGGGTTTACAGGGCAGCAGTGTTAGTGAGCTTTCCATTTGCATTGGAGATATGGATAATGTACAGCAGGCATCTCAAATCCTTAGAGAAACATCACCTGCAGTGCCTCTGCAAAACCCTGCAATCCAGTGGCAGGGAGGTGCTGTAATATCAGTGTCCTCTCACAGTCATATAGTCCCACTATGGAAGCACTGATTATGCTAGACAGCAGCATTAGGCAGGTTACATCTTCTGCACGCCTGATACATGTCCTCTAAAACAAGTTCTCTTCTCCTGGCTTTGCCATGCCAAACATTTACCAGGAAGACAGAGGAAATACTTCAAGGACATCCTTAAAGCCTCCCTAAAACACATGCAAAATCCCCATTGACTCACGGAATCTCAAGCTCAAAAAGGGACATGATGTCATGTTGATGCTGTACAGGATGTCAGCGAGGCCTCTTCTGGAGTGCGCCCAGTTCTGGCTGGATACGTAGGAAAGATATTATTAAGCTGGAGAGGGTTCAGAAGAGATTTACCAGGATGCCAGAAATGGAGGGTATGCTTTATAAGGCGAGGCTGGATAGGCTGGGACATTTTTCACTGAAATTTGAGGGGCGACCTTACAGGGGTTTATAAAATCATAAGGGGCATGGATAAAGTGAATGGCAGGTGACTTTTCCGTAGGGTGGGGGATTTCAAGACCGGGGGTATATTTTTAAGGTGAGAGGAGAAAGATTTTAAAAAGACATGAGGGGCATTTTTTTTAAACAGAGATTGGCTCGTGGGTGGAATGAACTTCCAGAGGAAGTGGTGGATGTGGGCACAGTTTCAACATTTAAAAGACATTTAGATAAATACATGAATAAGAAATATTTGGAGGGAAATGGGCCAAGTGCAGGCAGGTCAGACTAGATTAGTTTGGGATTATGGTTGGCGTGGACTTGTTGGACCAAAGGGTGTGTTTCCATGCTGTATGACTCTATGAAGTATTCACAAAGGTGCCAATCATTTTCTTCATCCCTGACTGGGGCAGGTGGAGGCCTAAGGAAAGCTGCGGAAGGAGTGGGAGCAACCCACCTGCCTTTCCAAACCCCGGCTGCCTTACCTTGGGCAGGATATGCAGATCCATCTGTGGACGGGTTCAGTCAGCTGATTGGATGAAAGTCATCCTCTGTCCCAAGGGGCTTGCCTAAGAAGAAAAAGACATCACGCTGGGTTACAAAGAGCGTGCTGTTTCACTGTCTTAGCTGACAGTGTAACATTCCCTTTGTACTGCACTGGAGCAATCAAGCAGATCAGGGACTCCAGTCTCCAGAGCCAGACGTGAACCCCCATCACTTTCTTGTCTCAGAGACAGGAGAGACGCCACTACAAGTCTGGGCTCAAGTGAAACGTGACGGAAGTAACAGAGGGCATGAGTCAACAACTCCCAGAAAGCAGGGCAAAAGCATTGAATACGAGGACTGACAGCAGGATCGCCCATATACAGCTGGGGCAAAACTAAAATTCTTTCAGAAAAGAAGGCAATTCTTGGAACACAGTGGAAACCCCACCCCTAAACTCTCTCGCCTTACCGAGCTTCTTCCCATACCTCTGATAGGGCTTGGTCCCGTCACTAGATCTGACTGATGCACTAAGTGTTTACGAGCTGCATGCATATTAGATGAGAGTCTGGGAACATTACACAATAGGGGGAATAAAAGACAAACACATATACATGACTCAGGGACTTGCAGGCGCCGAAAGGGCTCCTTCACTCGACCCGTCAACATGAAATGTCAGGAGAAATGCCGGTAGCAGGCATGAAAGTGCCCAGTGCTCTGCCAGCATGCATGACTGGGTGCTTCAATTGACAATGGAACAACAAGTTAGCACAGGCAATGACAAACTTTACTCAGCAAACATCTATAGCTAAAGGCAGAGAGTGTTAGATAAATCCGGGGAGAATATGAACGTGGTAATCGGTTAGCTGGCCGAGCTGTTGGGTTACCGTGCGGACGTTTCGTTACCATGCTGGATAGCATCATCAGTGCGACTTCTGTGAAGCACTGTTGTTCTGTCCCACTTGGTCCAGTCTGCTGGGGTGAGTGTCACATCCAGGTCTGCTTTGCAGTGGTTTGTACACCAGGTCTATCTCTATGTTGCAACGACTGCATGAAGCACTACATAGGACAAACCGGTAGAAAACTAGCCATCTGACTTCACAAACACCAACTGGCTACTTAACAACATGGTTCACACATAGACTAGCGGGGCCATCAATCCAACTACGACAAAGTAACCATTCTGGGACAGGCCAACCTGAGAGACGCAAGAGAGTTCTTGGAAGCCTGGTTTTCTACCAAAACAGTCATGAACAAATACAGATCGGCCCAGTGTACGAGGTAGGCCCAGTGTACAAACCACTGCAGAGAAGACCTGGAAGTGACACTCACCTCAATGACCACACATAAGCCAAATGGAGCAGAACAACAGCACTTCACGGAATTGACACTGATGATGTTACACAGCGTGATAACAAATCATCAGCACGATAACCCAGCAGCTCAACGACCTCATCCACAACCTGAGCTACAAATCTTAGCAAAGCCTTAATGTATATGAACGCATGAATGTCCTGCTACCAGCATTTGTATTAACTTTTAAAAAGTATATGGACTAAATTTTGACCATATTAAAGGAGAGTGAATTGTCAAGCTAAGGGATTTCAATGCTGCAGAAGTGAATATACAGGGTTCAATTATAGAATCTACAGTTCCGGACAGTTATGCAGTGTGTTAAAACTATTTCAGCCACAATTATCCCACCTTAACTGCACAAGCAGTGTGTGTTCAGACTAATCCAACTGGTTCCCAGTTCCCATTCATACTTCCGAATTATGATTTTAGATGTCAGGAAATTTGACATGTCTATAAGGACCCACACCAACTTCTACAGATGCACCATAGAAAGCATACTGTCCAGGTGCATAACGGCCATAATGGCAACTGCTCTGCCCAGAACTGTAAGAAACTACAAAAAGTTGTGTGCACAGCCCAGACCATCACGGAAGCCAATCTTCCATCACAGACTCCATTTACACGCTTCGCTACCACGGAGAGGCTGCCAACATCATCAAAGACCCATCGCACCCTGGTAATGATCTCCTACAACCTCTTCCAGCAGATAGAAGGTACAGAAGCCTGAACACACGCACCAGAAGGTCCAGGAACAGCTTCTTCCTGGCTGTTATTAGACTGATGAATGGACTCTCTAGCCTCAAATAATTCTGATCTTGCTATGTTGATCTGGCCCAGTGCCCATCCTGTGCAATGTAACCTGTATGCTTCTGTCTATGTCTTTTTATAACCTCTGATATGTGTATTCTTGCTTACAATGATCTGTCTGTACTGCTTGTAAACAAAGCATTTCACTATACTTTGGTACACTTTGTTACAATGAGTCAATCAATCAATCAGGTAGATTTCAGACTACCCTTATCTGTTTCAAATTGGGCCTTTAAGCTCTATAAATGCCTTGTTAGAAATGCCCAGGTATAATTTCTCTTGATTGTAGTTTTCTAATCTGCAAATCAAGGTACGGATTTGAAAAAAATTCTTCCTCTTCCAAATATGAGTCAGGTATTGTGAGCAGTCCTCATTGTGTAACATCTTGAGGGCAGGCGCTATAGTAACCTGGCCACGAACCAGCAATCCAGAGGGCTTGAGCAACTATCTGAAAAAAACATGAGTGTCACCATGGGAGGTTGAAAAGGTGAGTTATGTCTTTTAAAAGTGAGGAAATTTAAAAAGAAACTGGTGTCAGTAAAAGTGGGCTGAATGGAACTGACATTATCCATGTCGCATGTCAGGAAAGTCAAGGCAACTTCCTGTCCTTACCAGATCTGACCTACATATGACCTCTACTCCATACCAAGTTGAGTACCTCCTAACTGCTCTGTCCTGCTGCAGTTTCAGAAGAAGCTCTGTTGTCACTTTCTTGGGTAAACCAAAGGGATGGCAATAATCACTGGCCTTAAACCACTGGCATCCAGACCCTAAGAAAGAAGGAATAATGGAACTATACAGTTTAGTTACAGAGCACTTTTATCCCCGAAAAGTGCTCTCAGGTTGAATGCAAGAAGCAGCTCTGTGACAACAATAGCAACAGCTGGCATTTGGATGGCACCTTTAATATAGCAAATTATCCCCCTGGGGTTTCACAGGAGCATTCACAGATTAAAATTTGACACTGAGTCAAAGAACGTGCTATTGGAGCAGGTGACCAAAAGTTTGGTCGGAGGGGTTATTTCAAAGACTACCTTAAGGAGAGGTTTGGGGAGAGGATTCCAGAGTTTAAAGACTGAAGGCACTGAACCAAAGTTAGTTCTTAAGCCCAGGATCACAAACTATTGGAGCAAGATCATCGACATGCCCCAGAGCAGCTCCATCTATACGTCCTCTGTGTGAAGTTTTGATCATCATTGCGTGCTACAGATTTGGGTTGGGATTTCCACATCATGCATACAAACTATTGGAGCAAGATCATTGACATGCCCCAGAGCAGCTCTATCTATACGTCCTCTGTGTGAAGTTTTGATCATCATTGCGTGCTACAGATTTGGGTTGGGATTTCCACATCATGCATAGTCAGCAAAGAGATGAAACACTGATAGAAGAGAATCCCTACAGTGTGGAAACAGGCTCTTCTGCCTAACAAGTCCACCCCGACCCTCCGAAGAG
>NC_057719.1:79919755-79924690 GCF_004010195.1 Chiloscyllium plagiosum
ACTCGATCTCCCGGCCTCAGCGTGGACTCGAACTCCAGACCTCAGCGTGGACTCGATGTCCAGGCCTCAGCGTGGACTCGATCTCCCAGCCTCAGCGTGGATTCGAACTCCCGGCCTCAGCGTGGATTCGAACTCCCGGCCTCAGCGTGGACTCGATCTCCCGGCCTCAGCATGGACTTGATCTCCCGGCCTCAGCGTGGACTCGATCTCCCGGCCTCAGCGTGGACTCCGACACCCGGCCTCAGCGTGGACTCAGACTCCCGGCCTCAGCGTGGATTCGAACTCCCCACCTCAACATGGACTCGATCTCCCGGTCTCAGCGTGGACTCAGACTCCCAGCATCAGCGTGGACTCAGACTCCCGGCCTCAGCGTAGACTTGAACTCCCAGCCTCAGCTTGGACACGATCTCCCGACCTCTGCGTAGACTCGATCTGCCAGCCTCAGCATGGACTCAATCTCCCGGCCTCAGCGTGGACTCGATCTCCAGGCCTCAGCGTGGACTCAGACTCCCGGCCTCAGTGTGGACTCGATCTCCCGGCCTCAGCGTGGACTCGATCTCCCAGCCTCAGCGAGGACACGATCTCCAGGCCTCAGCGTGGACTCAGACTCCCGGCCTCAGCGAGGACTCAGACTCCCGGCATCAGCGTGGACTCTGACTCTCAGCCTCAGCGTGGACTCAGACGCTCAGCCTCAGCGTGGACTCAGACTCCCGGCCTCAGCATGGACTCGATCTCCCAGCCTCAGCGTGGACTCGAACTCCCCACCTCAACGTGGACTCGATCTCCCGGCCTCAGCGTGGACTCAATCTCCCGGCCTCAGCATGGACTCGATTTCCCAGCCTCAGCGTGGACTCGAACTCCCCACCTCAGCTTTGGGTCAAACTCCTGGCCTCAGCGTGGACTCATTCTCCCGGCCTCAGCGTGGACTCGAACTCCCGACCTCAGTGTGGACTCGAACTCCCGACCTCAACGTGGACTCAAGCTCCCGACCTCAGCGTGGACTCAAACTCCCGACCTCAGTGTGGACTCCAACTCCCGACCTCAACGTGGACTCAAACTCCCGACCTCAGCGTGGACTCAAACTCCCGACCTCAGTGTGGACTCAAACTCCCGACCTCAGTGTGGACTCAAACTCGCGACCTCAGTGTGGACTCAAGCTCCCGACCTCAGTGTGGACTCAAACTCCCGAACACAGTGTGGACTCAAACTCCCGACCTCAGTGTGGACTCAAACTCTCGACCTCAGCATGGACTCAAACTCCCAACTTCAGTGTGGACTCAAACTCCCAACCTCAATGTGGACTCAAACTCCCGACCTCAGTGTGGACTCAAACTCTCGACCTCAGCATGGACTCAAACTCCCGACCTGAGTGTGGATTCGATCTCCACCTCAGTGTGGATTCGAACTCACGGCCTCAGCGTGGACTCGAACTCCCGGCCTCAGCATGGACTCGAACTTCCGACCTCAGCGTGGATTCAGACTCCCGGCCTCAGTGTGGACTCAAACTCCCGACCTCAGTGTGGACTCAAACTCTCGACCTCAGCATGGACTCAAACTCCCGACCTGAGTGTGGATTCGATCTCCACCTCAGTGTGGATTCGAACTCACGGCCTCAGTGTGGACTCAATCTCCAGGCCTCAGCGTGGACTCGAACCCCCGGCCTCAGCATGGACTCAAACTCCCGACCTCAGCGTGGATTCAGACTCCCGGCCTCAGCGTGGACTCGAACTCCCGACCTCAGCGTGGACTCGATCTCCCGGCCTCAGCGTGGATTCGAACTCCCGGCCTCAGCGTGGACTTGAATTCCCGGCCTCAGCGTGGACTCGAACTCCCAGCCTCAGCGTGGACTCGATCTCCCGGCCTCAGCGTGGACTCGATCTCCCAGCCTCAGCGTGGACTCGAACTCCCGACCTCAGCGTGGACTCGATCTCCAGGCCTCAGCGTGGACTCAGACTCCCGGCATCAGCGTGGACTCAGATTCCCGTCCTCAGCGTGGACTCAGACTCCCCACCTCAACGTGGACTCGATCTCCCGGCCTCAGCGTAGACTCAATCTCCCAGCCTCAGTGTGGACTCGATGTCCAGGCCTCAGCGTGGACTCGATGTCCAGGCCTCAGCGTGGATTCGAACTCCCGGCCTCAGCGTGGACTCGACCTCCCGGCCTCAGTGTGGACTCGAACTCCCGGCCTCAGCGTAGACTCGGACTCCCGGCATCAGCGTGGACTCGATCTCCCAGCCTCAGCGTGGACTTGATCTCCCGACTTCAGTGTGGACTCAAACTCCCGACCTCAGTGTGGACTCAAACTCCCGACCTCAGTGTGGACTCGAACTCCCGACCTCAGTGTGGACTCAAGCTCCCGACCTCAGCGTGGACTCATACTCCCGACCTCAGTGTGGACTCAAACTCCCGACCTCAGTATGGACTCAAACTCCCGACCTCAGCGTGGACTCAAACTCCCGACCTCAGCGTGGACTCAAACTCCCGAACTCAGTGTGGACTCAAACCCCCGACCTCAGTGTGGACTCAAACTCCCGACCTCAGTGTGGACTCAAACTCCCGACCTCAGTGTGGACTCAAACTCCTGACCTCAGTGTGGACTCAAACTCCCGACCTCAGCGTGGACTCAAACTCCCGACCTCAGCGTAGACTTGACTCCCGGCCTCAGTGTGGACTCGATCTCCCGGCCTCAGCGTGGACTCGAACTCCCGGCCTTCGCGTAGACGTGAACTCCCGGCCTCAGTGTGGACTCGATCTCCCTGCCTCAGCGTAGACTTGAACTCCCGGCCTCAGCGTGGACTCGATCTGCCAGCCTCAGCGTGGACTCGATCTGCCAGCCTCAGCGTGGACTCGATCTGCCAGCCTCAGCGTGGATTCGAACTCCCGACCTCAGAAGTGGACTCGATCTCCAGGCCTCAGCGTGGACTCAGACTCCCGGCATCAGCGTGGACTCAGATTCCCGGCCTCAGCGTGGACTCAGACTCCCCACCTCAACGTGGACTCGATCTCCCGGCCTCAGCGTAGACTCAATCTCCCAGCCTCAGTGTGGACTCGATGTCCAGGCCTCAGCATGGACTCGATGTCCAGGCCTCAGCGTGGACTCGATCTCCCAGCCTCAGCGTGGACTCGATCTCCCGGCCTCAGCGTGGACTCGAACTCCCCACCTCAACGTGGACTCGATCTCCCGGCCTCAGCGTGGACTCGAACTCCCCACCTCAACGTGGACTCGAACTCCCCACCTCAGCCTTGGGTCAAACTCCTGGCCTCAGCGTGGACTCGTTCTCCCAGCCTCAATGTGGATTCGAACTCCCGGCCTCAGCGTGGACTCGATCTGCCAACCTCAGCATGGACTCGATCTCCAGGCCTCAGCGTGGACTCAGACTCCCGGCATCAGCGTGGACTCAGATTCCCGGCCTCAGCGTGGACTCAGACTCCCCACCTCAACGTGGACTCGATCTCCCGGTCTCAGCGTGGACTCGATCTCCCAGCCTCAGCGTGGACTCGATCTCCCAGCCTCAGCGTGGACTCGATCTCCCAGCCTCAGCGTGGACTCGATCTCCCAGCCTCAGCGTGGACTCGATCTCCCAGCCTCAGCGTGGACTCGATCTCCCAGCCTCAGCGTGGACTCGATCTCCCAGCCTCAGCGTGGACTCGATCTCCCAGCCTCAGCGTGGACTCGATCTCCCAGCCTCAGCGTGGACTCGATCTCCCAGCCTCAGCGTGGACTCGATCTCCCAGCCTCAGCGTGGACTCGATCTCCCAGCCTCAGCGTGGACTCGATCTCCCAGCCTCAGCGTGGACTCGATCTCCCAGCCTCAGCGTGGACTCGATCTCCCAGCCTCAGCGTGGACTCGATCTCCCAGCCTCAGCGTGGACTCGATCTCCCAGCCTCAGCGTGGACTCGATCTCCCAGCCTCAGCGTGGACTCGATCTCCCAGCCTCAGCGTGGACTCGATCTCCCAGCCTCAGCGTGGACTCGATCTCCCGGCCTCAGCGTGGACTCGATCTCCCGGCCTCAGCGTGGACTCGATCTCCCGGCCTCAGCGTGGACTCGATCTCCCGGCCTCAGCGTGGGCTCGAACTCCAGACCTCAGCGTGGACTCAGACGCTCAGCCTCAACGTGGACTCAGACTCTCAGCCTCAGCGTGGACTCGATCTCCCGGCCTCAGCGTGGACTCGAACTCCCGGCCTCAGCGTAGACTTGAACTCCCGGCCTCAATGTGGATTCGAACACCCGGCCTCAGCGTGGACTCGATCTCCCGGCCTCAGCGTGGACTCGAACTCCCGGCCTCAGCGTAGACTTGAACTCCCGGCCTCAATGTGGATTCGAACACCCGGCCTCAGCGTGGACTCGATCTCCCGGCCTCAGCGTGGACTCGAACTCCCGGCCTCAGCGTAGACTTGAACTCCCGGCCTCAATGTGGATTCGAACACCCGGCCTCAGCGTGGACTCGATCTCCCGGCCTCAGCGTGGACTCGAACTCCCGGCCTCAGCGTAGACTTGAACTCCCGGCCTCAATGTGGATTCGAACACCCGGCCTCAGCGTGGACTCGATCTCCCGGCCTCAGCGTGGACTCGAACTCCCGGCCTCAGCGTAGACTTGAACTCCCGGCCTCAATGTGGATTCGAACACCCGGCCTCAGCGTGGACTCGATCTCCCGGCCTCAGCGTGGACTCGAACTCCCGGCCTCAGCGTAGACTTGAACTCCCGGCCTCAATGTGGATTCGAACACCCGGCCTCAGCGTGGACTCGATCTCCCGGCCTCAGCGTGGACTCGATCTGCCAACCTCAGCATGGACTCGATCTCCAGGCCTCAGCGTGGACTCAGACTCCCGGCATCAGCGTGGACTCAGATTCCCGGCCTCAGCGTGGACTCAGACTCCCGGTTTCAGGGTGGACTCGAACTCCCCACCTCAACGTGGACTCGATCTCCCGG
>NC_057719.1:79935079-79936362 GCF_004010195.1 Chiloscyllium plagiosum
TACACCACTTCTCACCTCAATCCAGAGTCCCAAACAGTCATTCCAGGTGAGACAGAGGTTTACCTACCTCTCTTCCAAAGGTCACTTCTTCCACGTCCAGAAACTCCAAAAATTAAAAGTCATTGCTCTCCGCGCGCTGTTTAAATGACCCAAATCAACGCCAAAATATTTTTTAAAAACTCGAACATCTCCTCCTCGCTGTTTCAATACTGGGCGGCTTCTCAATCTTTTTCGACCAGAACTGACCTCTCAAAACATTTTTAAGCAGGTAGCCCAGACTGTAACATTGTTATTTGCCTTCAGCTTGGTGCATATTGGACATCTTTGAGGAGAAAGTGAGGTCTGCAGATGCTGGAGATCAGAGCTGAAAATGTGTTGCTGGAAAAGCGCAGCAGGTCAGGCAGCATCCAGGGAACAGGAGAATATTGGACATTCCCGGAGTACATTAGCTGGTTCGAAGTACATTACCACAAACAGTAATTAAAATGACACAGGAATCATAATGCTCGAAATCAGAAAGGCAGAAACACAGAGGGAAGACTTCCAGTTTCCCCGTGTGCTTTATTGAACTCACACTCGAACTGAATTGAATTGCACAGCTGGAGAGTTGGCCTTGCCACGTTGTCGATATCAGCTTTGAAAAGAACGAATTAACCTTCTGGCCTGAAACTCCACCCGTTCGCTAACAGCAAGGCCACAATGAAGAATTCGAATTTCAAACATAACGGGCAATGGACAATTACCCCTTATTTGAAAAGAAAAACTCAAGGACAAAGTCACCTTTTACAAGATCAGCATTGTGACATCATTTAATATGTTTTTGTTGTTCTTGTTGCTTTTTTTGAGAATGTTCGTTTAGACACAGGCTCTGGAGTATGTTGTCTGGAGGGTTTTTAAGCCAATTTCATTATAGCTAACAGGTTCTGATTCAGGAAACACACCTTGGAAGTTTTAAAATAAAAATGCACTCTGACAGTGGTGTTAACTGCTCCTCCATCTCAGGTTTATTCTGGTTTGGTTTGGTTTGGTTTTCACAAACCGTCAGTTGTTGTTTTTTTTTTTTGCGGCTGCCAAACAAAGGAAAAAAATACATTGGAGAAGTTGCTTCATGATGAATCTCTGTGACATCTCTCTCCTCTTGGACCCTATGTTTGATTTTGCCTTTTTTCTAAGGTACGTTTATGGGGAATGTTGCAGAAGTTTAGGACAACATCATTAATTTGTGATCTTCAGTTCGGTCTTCGAATAGCTTAAGTTATTCCACATTCTGTTCTCTTTTCTTT
>NC_057719.1:79937264-79945315 GCF_004010195.1 Chiloscyllium plagiosum
TGGCAACGCATTCCATCCTCTCACAATTCTCTGCTTAAAGAATCCTCCTCTGACATCCCCTCTATACTTTCCGCCAAACAGGTTAAAACGATGATCCCTTGTGTTAACAATTTTTGCCCTGGGAAAAAGTCTCTGGCTTTCAACTCTATCTATGCCTCTCATTATCTTGTACACCTCAGTTAGGTCCCCTCCCTTCCTTTATTTTCCAATGAAAAACATCCGAGCTCAGTTAACTTCTATTCGTAAGATAAGCCCTCCATTCCAGGCAGAATCCTGGAAACCTCCTCTGAATCCTCTCCAAAGCATCCACATCTTTCCTATAATAGGGCGACCAGAACTGGACATAGTATTCCAAGTGCGGTCTGACCAAAGTTTTATAGTGCTGCAATAAGATCTCACGGCTCATAAACTCAATCACCCTGGTAATAAAAGCCAAAACACCATGTGCTTTCTTAACAACCCTGTCCACTTGGGTGGCAATTTTAAGGGATCCATGTACCTGCACACAAAGATCCCGCTGTTCCATACTGCCAAGAATTCCATCTTTAATCCTGTACTCAACTTTCAAGTTCAACCGACCAAAATGCATGACTTCACATTTATCCAGGTTGTACTCCATATGCCACCTCTCTGCCCATCTCTGCATCCTGTCAATGTCACGCTGCAGCCTACAACAGTCCTCTATACTGTCAACGACACCTCCAACCTTTGTGTCGTCTGCACACTTGCTAAACCATCCTTCAATCTCCTCATTTAAGTCATTAATAAAAACTTCAAAGAGTAGAGACCAAAGAACAGAGCCATGTGGAACACCGCTCACCACTGACTTCTGGGCAGAATACTTTCCTTCCACTGCCACTCGCTGTCTTCTGTCGACCAGCCAATTCTGTATCCAGACAGCTCAACTTGCCTGTATCCCATTCCTTCTGACCTTCTGTTCGAGCCTACCATGGGGAACCTTATCAAATGCCTTGCTGTATACACGACATCCACTGCTCGATCCTCATCAACTTGTTGAGTAACATCCTCAAAGTACTCAATAAGTATTGTGAGGCATGACCTGCTCCTCACAAAACCGTGCTGATTGCATTTAATCAAGCCATGTTCTTCCAGATGGTCATAAATCCTACACATCAATCCTTTCTAACACCTTTCAGACGACTGACGTGAGACTGGCTGGTATGTAATTGCCGCGGATTTACCTATTTCCTTTCTTGAAGAGAGGAATTACACTTGCCTCCCTCCAGTCCTCAGGTACGACTCCGGTGGAGAGCGAGGATGCAAATATCTTCGCAAGCGGCGAAGCAATCACATTTCTCGCTTCCCAAAGCAGCTGAGGACAAATCTGGTCTGGTCCTGGCGACTTGTCAATCGCAATGATTGTCAAAATTTTCAGCACATCAGCTTCCTCAGTCTCTATCCTTCCAGCATGCTTACCGGCTCCTCAATGTCTTCATTCACTACAAGGTCCTTTTCTTCAGTAAAGACAGAAGCAAAAAACTCATTGAGGGCTTCCCCTACCTCCTCAGACTCTGTACACACGTTTCCTCTGCTATCCCTGATCGGCCCTACTCTTTCTTTGATCATTCTCTTATTCCTCACATACGTGTAAAATAACTTTGGATTCTCCCTAATCCTTCCTGCCAAGTCCTTTTAATGCTCCCTCCTGGTTCTCTTCAGACCATTGTTGCGCTCCTTCCTCGCCTGCCTGTCATCCTCTAGAACTGAGTTTGCTTCCTCCACCTGAAGAAAACTGCCTTCTTTCTTTTGACGAGAAACTGCTCCGCTCTCGTCATCCAAGGTTCCTTTATTTTACCCCTTCTTGCGTATCTCAGAGGAACACATTTATGCATCACTCGCAACAGTTGTTCCTTAAACAGTCTCAACATGTCTATAGTGCCCTTTCCGTGGAAAAACTGCTCCCATTCCATGCTTCCCAACAAACATCTGATAGCATCATAGTTTCCTTTTCCCCAATTAAAGGTTCTCCCATTGTGCCTGGTCCTTTCCTTTTCCACAGCTAATTTGATTATGACGCAGTTGTGGTCATATCACCAAAATGCTCTCCCACCACAAGATCTGACAAATACCCCAGCTCATTGCCGAGCACCAAATCCAAAATGGCCTCTCCCCTCGTCGACCTGTCAACGTACTGAGTTAGGAAACCCTGCTGAACACACCTTACAAAAACCGCTCCTTCCAAACCATCTGCTCGAAGGAGTTTCCAATCAATAATGGGAAATTTGAAGTCATCCATTACAACAAGCCTAGTACATTCACATTTTAAAAGAATCTGTCGACCTATACTTTCTTCAATCTCCCTGCTGCTATTGGGAGCCTGTAGTAAACCCTTAACGAGGTGACTTCCCCCTTGCTGTTCCTAATTTCCACACATACTGACTCAGAAGACAGACCCTCCTCGATAATGGTAACTTCTGTAGCTGTGATACCCCTCTCTGATTAGCAGTCCCACATCCCTCCTCTTTTTCCCCTCCCTATTCTTTTTAAATGTTCAAAACCCTGGAACATCCAGGAACCATTCTTGCCCCTGAGAAACCCTCGTCTCTGCTTTGGCCACAACATCATAGCACCAGGTACTGATCCATGCTCTAAGCAAATGATTTTTATTCCTGATACTCCTTACATTAAAGCAAACACACTCTAACTGATCCCTTGGTACTTTCCCAAGAAATTTCTTCCCACTGGCTGCGCTACCTCTTGCTATTGCCTCATCTCCATGAACTCTCACCACCAGTATATAGCTCGGGTTCCCACCACCCTGCCATACTAGTTTAAACCCTCCTGAACCACTCGAGCAAGCCTTCCACCCAGGACATTGGTCCCCTTCCAGCTCAGTTGCAACCCGTTCTTCACATACAGATCCCACCTTCCCCTGAAGGCAACCCAAGTATCTATATATCTGAAGCCCTCTCTCCTACACCATTAGCACAGCCACGTGTTAAGCCGCGCCCGCCCCCTGTTCCTCGCCACGCTATCTCGTGGCACCGGTACTAAACCCTGAAATCACTTTTTGTATCCGGAATCCTTTTCCTGGCCATATCATTGGTGGCAATGTGTAACACGATTTCTGGCAGTTCGCCCTCCCCATTCAGAATCTTATACACCCGAACGGAGACGTCTCGGACCATGGCACCAGGGAGGCAACATACCTTCCGGGAATCCCGATCCTGACCACAAAATCTCCTGTCAATTATCCTGTAACACGATTTCTGGCAGTTCGCCCTCCCCATTCAGAATCTTATACTCCCCGAACGGAGACGTCTCAGACCATGGCACCAGGGAAGCAACATACCTTCCGGGAATCCCGATCCTGACCACAAAATCTCCTGTCAATTCTCCTAACAATCGCATCTCCTACCACTAGCGCTTTTCTATTCTGCCCCCTTCCCTTCTAGGCCACAGTGTCAACCTTAGTGCCACATTACTGTCCACTAAGGCTTTCCTCTGGTAGGTAATCCTCCCCAGCAGTATCCAAAATGATTAACTTATTGCTGAGCGGAATGTCCACAGGGGATATCTGCACTCTCTGTCTGTCTGTCCCCTTTCCTCCCCCTGACTGTAAGCCATCTATCCTTATCCTGAGCCTCAGGAGTGACCAACTGCCGGTAACTCCTCTCAATTACCCGCTTCGCCTCCCGAATGATCCGCAGTTCATCCAGCTCCAGCTCCAATTCCCTAACACGGTTTTGAAGGTTCTGGAGTTGGGTGCACTTCCCGCAGATGTAGCCATCGGAGACATGTCCATGTCTCTCACCTGCCACATGCTGCACGAGGAGCAAGCAACTGCCCGAGCATGCATACCGCACTTATCTGAACGCCCACACAATACTAAACAAGAAGGCTTAATTCAATTGTTATAAAATTATGCAATAATCTTATATTCAATAAAGGAAGTTTAGAAATGAACCGTACCCAATTAAGTTGGTTAGAGGAGGAGGGAGCGTTGGAGACGCTACAGTTGTAGTGCCACGGGTTTAGTCGCCTTGCGAATATATATGGTCTCTTACTTTCCTGCCCAGCAGCCCATCTGAACCGCGTCACTTCCGCCACTACTCCGGCTCCGACTGTGGAGGAAAAACACCACTGGCCATACCGGTAAGTAATTTTAAAAATCTTCCTTACCTTAGCTGTAGCCTTCCTGATTCGCCTTACCTCCGCTGCTGCTCCCACTCAAAAACGTCACTGGCGTCGAAGGGTAAGTACTTAAACTCACTCCTTTCCTTCCCGGCAGACTCTCTGGTCCACGTCACTTCTGCCGCGACTCCTACTCCTACTGTGGAGGTAAAACACCGCTGGCCACTACCGGTAAGTAATTTTAAAAATCTCCCTTACCTTACTTGTAGTCTTCCTGGTTCGCCTTACCTCCACTGCTGTTCCCACTCACATTGGATCTGCAAAGATGGCAGAATTTCATTCCACAACATGTGACTGCACGTATGGAGCAGCTTTCATGAACTTCGATGTACCACATTCTAACCAATCCATCTGTGGTCAAATAAAGTCGGCACGGAAGCACTTGCAAAGATGTCATAGAAGAAAGGACGAAACGATTGTCAGGAACACTATAACGTGTGAACTCTTGCCAATCGCAAAACACTGCAACTGTTGGACTGATAGCATCTCTTCCTCCTCAAAGGAACTCTGGATTTCCTTTCTTTTTTTTACCCCATTTGAGGGATTGTAAGTTGCCTGCACTCGAACCATCTCCTCTTCCAAATTAAAGCTCAGCCAAATTTAATGATTAACAATCAGGCAGTCGTAGACTTTCCAGTGAAGAAAATATATTACGATCACGATAACTGAAGAAGCAGGAAATGAAGTGTGTAGATGCTCTAAAATTTTTGAAGTGGAGAGTGTTACACGTACAAGATTGTAATTTGACGTGGTAAAAGTGGGATATTTACCATATGTAAAGTGATGGAAGGACCTCCCATCGCTCAATCATAAGAAGGAGACTGCCAATCAATACCGTGAGACTGTTCTTTTGAGTTGAATGTAATATTTTATTCAACACTGTTCGATCAAATCCAGTGTTGTCTTCCTCGTTGGACATAATTTCCACGATTACATTTGTTAAATGCCATTAATAATGTCAAGGATGCATCAACTTGCTTGATTCCCGATAGGTGTGACATTGGTACAAATACAGAGATCATTCTTTTCCTTAAGGCATGCATCAATCAGAATCCTTCAGCTATTACAGGAAAAAAACACTTTTTCTCTCAAAGAAATATACAAAGCTACTGTTCAGGCGAAAGTGAATTATTACCCAGTTCCTGTATCGGGTGGTCTTCCTGGTGAGATATTTTAAAATGTCAGTTGTTACACTGTCTCAATGTTTTCTTGTTCACTCTTCATTTTGGATATTAGTGAATTATTAGTGGAATAAACGCACCAATTCTGTTTCTGTAATATCCACATCACTCTTTAAAAATGATTTGATATTTAAAATGTTAAAGTGCCTGGACGAAGGATATACAGGATTTGGCGACCATCTTGTCAGTCAGTACAGGGAGATGTCTCCTGTATCTTATTTATCTTATTCGATATGTGGATCATTCGCTCATTTTGATAGTTACACTGAGTGGATTCATGCACTGTCAATAGTTACCGACTATCTGTTACTGGAATATCAATTGCCTGCTCCATCTCTCTTGCAGACAACTTGATGACAATCCTGATTCTGACAAGAGGAATCTGTGGCCCTTCCAAGTGTATCTCTATTTCATTGGTGGCAATGACAATAGCGTATCTACTCGTCATTATTATCAAATTTATGGTGTACCATCTCTTCATTTTCGTTCTTGTCCTACACATCGGTGTGCAGTGTCATTTAATATCTGATGCTGACTCACTCGATTTACCTGTTTGGAGCTTTTTGTCCTTCACATGTGAGCAATTTGTCGTAATCAGCTGCCAGAAATTTAAAACACAGTATTTCACCAAATAACAGCAATCACATTTGTAGTCACCTTTTGTCTTCTGAGTATATTTAAGAAATACCAATCTTATTTCAACTGGTACCTTACCAAATAATTAATACGGTGCAGTGGGTTTGTCGCCAAAGATCTGCTTATTACCTTTCACCCGCAGAAATAGCGTTTGTGTGGCTTTACACCACCTCAGTCATCTGGTTTCCGTTTTGTCTGATCTAATTGTTTAATTCAATAACTGCTCGATAATCATTAAAGACCAATAGAAATCTCACTGGTGTCGGTCTTGTGGAAATGAGAATCAAAGTAACCCAGAGACTGAGGACGGAAGGAAATCCAACATATTCCTCCTCTCTGTACCAATAAGTTGTATATTGCTCTGGTTGACAAATGCTGTGAATTATGTGATTACCAGATTTGTCACCACGAATTATTACCAGGCTGACCACAAAAACCCTAATTATATCGCCAGTAAATGTGCAGCTTTTCGAAAGTGTTGGTGTTGTTTTCGAAACTCATTTACGATGCAGCCACCCAAAAGAAGTTCAGAGAATAACTGAAATGTATGATCAACTCCATTGCGATATATGAAGACAATAAGTGAGAAAATAAATACAGAAAAAAAGGGAAAACTAAATCAATTTTTTCAAGAAAGTGCTCATCGTGAATTTTTCATCTTTCTGTATATTAGAATTTTTCTGACAACGTGAAGACTGAAATACATTCAAGTTCAGAATTATTTGGTTTTGCTTGCTTTTCGATGTGCTATTATCCAGTTTTCTGAATCATTTTTGATCATACGTGTCTTGAATCAAATTCCGGACTAATATATGACTACAATAAGCTCTCGAGACGTTAGACAAGTGGAAACGTTATACTCCACTATTGACTCGAACTCAACACATTCTATGGTGGCATCAACGTATTTCGTTTTTTTTGCGAAGATCTTGCTGAATGCATTTTTAGATTAGATTCCTATCGGGTGGAAACATGCTCTTCGACTCAACCAGTCCACACCAACCCTCCGAAGAGTCACCCACCCAAAACCATTCCCCTCTGAGTAACGCACCTATTACTATAGATAATTTAGCATGGCCAATTCTCCTGACCTGCACATCTTTGGACTGTGGGAGGAAACCGGAGCACCCGCTGGAAATTTACGCAGACACGGGGAGAATGTGCAAGCTCCACACAGATAGTTGTCCAATGCTGGCAGCGAATCTGTGATCCTGGTGCTGTGAGGCAGCAGAGATAACCACTGAACCACCATGCCTTCCCAAATATTGCGAATATTGCAGTCGCAACTCAACACCTCCTAAAAGGCAAATGGGAAGAATCTTTTAGCACATATTGTATGAGAAATAAGAAACAATTCCACGCTAAATTGTCCATTATGGTTCTTGCCTGAATGTATCTTTAACATTAATTTCAACTTAAAACATTGTGCTAGCTGATACATCAGTCGTCACGTCGGTGCAATTCGCTTCGGAAAAATTGAATGTACTTTCAATATAAACAACTAGTTAAAATGAGCCTTAATGTCCAGGGATTTCTTTGCCACAACAAATATTAGCCTTTTGAACTCTATTTTCTTAGTTTTGAGAGGTGGGAAATTGCATACGTTACTTTAATTTATTGTTTGAGAGACTGGTTGGATGAGAAAAGAACTATATTATTCACCACTGTTAAGAAAATTACAGATTAAGAACAAACGTCATGGTTTTCACTCACTTATGCTGCAGAAGGAAGTGTCTTGGCCCATTATATCTAAGCTGATTCTCTGTGAAGTATTCGAATCACTTTCCACTTCGCACGTGACCTTTGAGGAGTAGAAATTCATTTATCATTCAATTTATTTGTGAAATCATTGATTGAAGATTTTCGCATGACACGAGAGAAACCAGGCTTCGAATTCATTCGTACTCATCGCAGAAAATAATTCTGCAAAGTGAATGGTATTGATCATTGTGCAATAGGTCAATATGGATTTTATTGATTGTTATATCAAACATAAAAATGTGGATGAATAAATGTTCTACTTCCTCACAGCAACCTTATCTACTGGATATTGTTCATCTTGTTAACACATTTTTAGTT
>NC_057719.1:79945815-80000425 GCF_004010195.1 Chiloscyllium plagiosum
GAGTCCAGGCTGAGGCCGGGAGATCGAGTCCATGATGAGGCCTGGAGATCGAGTCCACACTGAGGCTGGGAGTCTGAGTCCACGCTGATGCCGGGAGTCTGAGTCCAGGCTGAGGCCGGGAGTTTGGGTCCATGCAGAGGCCTGGAGATCGAGTTCACGCTGAGGCCAGGAGATCGAGTTCACGCTGAGGCCGGGAGATCGAGTTCACGCTGAGGCCGGGGGTCTGAGTCCACGCTGAGGCCTGGTGTTCGAGTCCACACTGAGGCTGGGAGTTCGAGTCCACGCTGAGGCCTGGAGTTCAAGTCCAGTCTGAGGCCGGGAGATCAGGTCCATACTGAGGCTGGGAGTTCAAGTCCAGGCTGAGGCCGGGAGTCTGAGTCCACACTGAGGCCTGGTGTTCGAGTCCACACTGAGGCTGGGAGTTCGAGTCCACGCTGAGGCCGGGAGTACACGTCCAGGCTGAGGCCTGGAGTTCAAGTCCAGGCTGAGGCCGGGAGATCGGGCCATACTGAAGCTGGGAGTTCAAGTCCAGGCTGAGGCCGGGAGTTCGGGTCCACACTGAGGCCTGGAGATCGGCGTCAGCGTGGACTCAGACTCCCGGCGTCAGCGTGGACTCAATCTCCCGGCCTCAGTGCGGACTCAATCTCCCGGCCTCTGCCTGGACTCGAACTCCCGGCCTCAGTGTGGACCTGAACTCCCGGCCTTAGCCAGGACTTGAACTCCTGGCCTCAGCCTGGACGTGTACTCCCGGCCTCAGTGTGGACTCGATCTCCAGGCCACAGTATGGACTCAGACTCCCAGCCTCAGCGTGGACTCGATCTCCAGGCCTCAGTGTGGACTCAATCTCCCGGCCTCAGCCTGGACTCGAACTCCCGACCAGAGCATGGACTCAGACTCCCAGCCTCAGCGTGGACTAGATCTCCAGGCCTCAGTGTGGACTTGATCTCCAGGCCTCAGGGTGGACTCGAACTCCCAGCCTCAGTGTGGACCCGATCTCCCGGCCTCAGCCTGGACTTGAACTCCCGGCCTCAGCCTGGACTTGAACTCCCGGCCTCAGCCTGGACGTGTACTCCCAGCCTCAGCGTGGACTCGATCTCCCGGCCTCAGTGTGGACTCGATCTCCCGGCCTCAGCGTGAACTCGAACTACCGGCCTCAGTGTGAACTTGAACTCCCGGCCTCAGTATGGACTTGAACTGCCAGCCTCAGTGTGTACTCGATCTCCAGGCCACAGTATGGACTCAGACTCCCGGACTCAGCGTGGACTCAATCTCCCGGCCTCAGTGTGGACTCAATCTCCCGGCCTCAGCGTGGGCTCGATCTCCCGGCCTCAGCGTGGACTCAGACCTCCAGCCTCAGCGTGGACTCGATCTCCAGGCCTCAGCGTGGACTCAATCTCCAAGCCTCAGCGTGGACTCGATCTCCCGGCCTCAGTGTGGACTCGGGCTCCCGGCCTCAGTGTGGACTCGATCTCCAGGCCTCAGCGTGGACCCGAACTCCTAGCCTCAGTATGGACCTGAACACCCGGCCTCAGCCTGGACTTGAACTCCCGGCCTCAGCCTGGACGTGTACTCCCGGGCTCAGAGTGGACTCGAACTCCCAGCCTCACTGTGGACTCGATCTCCAGGCCACAGTGTGGACTCAGACTCCCGGCCTCAGCGTGGACTCAATCTCCCGGCCTCAGCGTGGGCTCGATCTCCCGGCCTCAGCGTGGACTCAAACTCCCGGCCTCAGCGTGGACTCGAACTCCTGATCTCAGCATGGACTTGAACTCCTGGCCTCAGCATGGACTCAATCTCCCGGCCTCAGCGTGGATTCGATCTCCCAGCCTCAGTGTGGACTCGAACTCCCGACCTCAGCGTGGAATCAATCTCCAGGCCTCAGTGTGGACTCGATCTCACGGCCTCAGCCTGGACTCAAAGACCCGGCCTCAGTGTGGACTCGAACTCCCGTCCTCAGTGTGGACTCGAACTCCTGGCCTCAGCCTGGACTTGAACTCCCGGCCTCAGTGTGGACACAATCTCCAGGCCTCAGCATGGATCCGATCTCCCGGCCTCAGCGTGGATTCGATCTCCCGGCCTCAGCGTGGACTCGAACTCCCGACCTCAGCGTGGGCTCGAACTCCCGGCCTCAGCGTGGGCTCAGACTCCCGGCCTCAGCCTGGACTCGAACTCCCAGCCACAGTATGGACCGAACTCCCGGCCTCAGCCTGGACGTGTACTCCCGGCCTCAGCGCGGACTCGATCTCCCGGCCTCAGCGTGGACTCGATCTCCAGGCCTCAGCGTGGACTCGATCTCCAGGCCTCAGCGTGGACTCGTTCTCCAGGCTTCAGTGTGGACTCAGACTCCTGGCCTCAGTTTGAACTCGAACTCACAGCCTCAGTGTGGACTCGAACTCCCGACCTCAGCCTGGACTCGAAGTCCCGGCCTCAGTGTGGACCCGAACTCCCAGCCTCAGCCTGGTCTTGAACTCCCAGCCTCAGCATGGATTTGAACTCCCGGCCTCAGCGAGAACTCGATCTCCCGGCCTCAGCGTAGATTTGAACTCACAGCACAGCGGGGCCTTGAAATCTCGGCTTCAGCTTGGTGGTGATGGAAGGACTGTTATTCTGAACTCTTATGTCTCTACTTTTTAAATTAATTATTGGATTTTTTATTTCTTAATTTTTCTAATTTTTTCCCTAAGAATCTGTACTTAAGAATCTATACCTAGGTACTTTGGTACCTTAGATTGTGCCACAAGTGGCAATTTGTCAACTTTTCAATGTACTCATGTGAGTACATGTGACAATAAAGCTAATTCTAATTCTAAAAAGTCTCTGGGAAAAGGATGAAGTACTAAGCTGCTTTCAAGCTAAAAGTTGTGACATTTTTGAGCATGTTAAATAACTGTGCTGCAGGAAAGGAATCCAGTATCAGTGGAAAACTACCACAAGAAAGGAGGCGAGGAAGGAAACCATCCTGTAGAAGATGCCCAAGGCCAAATGGATAGAGAACACTCACTGGCCTAATCTTGAGAAACATTGTTCAGTCGAATGTTTTGGGCAGAGATTAAAGAAAAAAAAGCAGTGAGGGAAAGTGGGCATTGGTAGGAGTAGCATACAGATTCCCAAAGGTTATAGATCAACAAACTATAGGACCCCATGTAAAAAGAGCAGAGCAATCACCATGGATGATTTGAATCTTGGTTAGTCAAATTGGAAAGGGTATCTACAGCAACAAATTCATAGAGTGTGTTAGGGACTAGAGCAATGTGTCATAAAGCCAACAAGGGAGCAAGCTATCCAGATCTGGTCATGGGTAATGAGGCAGGTTTAATAAATGACCTCTTGAGTAAAGGATCCCCTGGGAAGTAGTGATCATAACATGGTAGAGTTTACTATTCAGTTTGGGAATGAGAACCTTGAGTCAGAATCAACTGAGCTTAATTTAAATAAAGAGAATTACACTGAAATGACAATAGAGTTAACTAAAGTGGCCAGGGTGGATAGATTAGCAGGAATGACAGTAAGCAAGCAGTGGTAGACACTTAAGGAGATAACTCATGACTCTCAGCAAAAATAAATCCTAGTAAAGAGGAAAGATTCTGTGAAAGGCATAAACCAACCATGGCTAACCAAGGAAATTACAGAGAGTATTAAGTTGAAAGATAAAGCATACTTGGAGGCAAAAATCAGAGATAGCCCTGAAGACTGGATTAAATTCAGAACTACATTCAAAGGAGGACTAAAAAGATAATAAAGGCAGAGGAAAATAAATTATCAAGCCAAACTAGCGAGAATGTTTCCCCTCATGGCAGAGTCTAGGACCAGAGGGCAGTCTCAGAACAAAGAGGTACCTATTTAAGACTGAGATGAGGAGGAATTTCTTTTCTCAGAGGGTCGAGAGTCTTCGGAACTCCTTGTCTGAGAGAGCTGTTGGACAGCCTGAGTCCTTGTTATATTCAAGACAGAGATGAGAAAGGTGAATCAAGGTTCCTGGGAAAAGGGCAAGAGAGTGGATCTGAGGAATGTCATATCGGCCATGATCCTATTGAATGGTGGATCAGTCTTGCAATGTGAGCAGCCCACTCCTATTCTGATTTCTTACGGTCCTGTGATCGAAGATCATCAGAATAGTTTCATCATCATCATCATTCATCTGAGCACGGTGGCTCAGCGGTTAGCCCTGCTGCCTCACAGCACCAGGGATCTGGGTTCGATTCCAGCCTCGAGCACCTGACTGAGTGGAGTTTGCACGTTCTCCCTGTGTTTGCGTGGGTTTCCTCCCACAATACAAAGATGTGCAGGTTAGGTGAATTGGCCATGAGACATTGCCCATAGTGTTCAGGGATGTGTTAGTTTGGAGTAAAATGTACAGTAATAGTGGTTTGGGTGGTTACTCTTTGGAGGGTTGGTGTGGACTTGTTGGGCCAAAGGGCCTGTAGGGATTCAATGCAATCATTTGAAGAAATCAGCTTTTGTATCCACTTTTTCTATTGAGCAAACCAGCAATCTATGACTAGTAGCTTTCATGGAACAAACAATTCCAAAGGTGTGGCAATGAGGAACCTTGATTATCTAATATAGACTGGGATGGTGGTAATGTAAAGTGCAATGAGGGGCAAACAATCCAAGATTGAAATCAGAACAATTTTCTACAGTTGTTAGAAAGGGGGCACTGATGGACCTGACTCTGGGAAAGCGATGGGTCAGTAGGGAAGCATTTAGGAGACAATAGAAAAGGACAAGGAATAATCTGGAGCAAGAATAAATAATTGATGGAGAGCTGACTTTGATGAAGTAAGCTCATTTCAGTGCTGGCCAGAATAGACAGAAACTGAAGTGGAGAAGCAGGCCATTTAGCCCATCAAGTCCACACTGACGTCCAAACAGCGTCCAGTCCAGATCTAACCTCTTCCCCCCCACCCCGACCCTATCCCTGTAACCCTACTTTTCCCACACCTCATCCACCTAGCTTGCACATCCCTGGAAACTATGGGCAATTTAGCATGGCCAATCCATCTAACCTGCACTGTGGTGGGAAACCGGAGCACACGGAGGAAACCCACGCAGACACGGGGAGAACGTGCAAACTCGACACAGAGAGTCACCCAAGGGTGGAATCAAACCCGAGCCCCTGGCGCTGTTAGGCAGCAGTGCTAGCCATTGAGCGTCTTATGATCTGAGTACAGAAGCTTGGGAAATCAAAGTGGCAGGGGTAGCCATGAGGAAAAAAGTCAGAGAGTGTCTGCAGGGCAGCTTCCAAGAACAATATGTGGCAAATCCAACAGGGATCAGATTATTTTGGATCTCAGAATGTGTAATAAGGCAGTTTTAATGAATGATCTCAGAGTGAAACAATGACTGTAACATGATAGAATTTAGCATTCGGATCAAAAGATAGAATTCTGAGCTGGAATCTAAACATGAATAAGGGTAATTATGAAGGAATGAGGGCAGGGCTGGCTGGAGTCGACTGGGATAATAGTCTAGCAGAAAAATTACTTGCTGAACAATGGTAAACATTTAAGAAAATAGTTCATAACTCAGAAGGCTGTATCCCAGTGAGCAAAAAGGATTATAGTTGGAGGATAAACCAATCACAGTTAACAAAGGAAGTTAAGAATAGTTTCAAAATGGAAGAAAAAATCCCAGCAAAATATGGTAAAGGCATCATCATCATCTTACCAAGCCATAGGGGGCTGCTCTCTCATCAGAAAAGGAGGACCGCCAGTGATGGTTTAACGTGAGGGTCACCATACCTCAGATGAGGGGAGATGTTGTGAAGGAGAGTCTTTCATGGTCACCACAGCCTTCGCGGAAATTGAACCCATGCTATTGGTGTTAGTCTACATCACAAATCAGCCAGCCAGCCAACTGAGCTAACCAGCCCCCAACAAGACAAAGATTAGTGGTAAACCAGAAGGTTGGGAAAGTTCTAAGAAACAACAAAACATGACAACAAGGAGGGAGAAAATAAACTTTGAGTGCAAATTAACTTCTAATAATAGGAAGACTTTCCTCAAATATATAAGAAGGAATAGAGATGCCAAAGTGATGATAAGCTCTTTTGATAATGAAACTGGGTGAATAATAACAGGGAGCTAGGAAATGGCAGAGGAGTTGAATACATACGATGCATCAGTCCTCCCAATAGAAGACACAAAAATGCTAAATATTCAAGATGAAAAGATGGAGAAGGAAATAATTACAATACCTATCACTACAGAACATGTACTAGGAAAATTATTGGGGCTAGTCCCTGAGCCTCAAAAGTTCATATGTCAGAATTTAAAGGAAGTAACTGCACAGATAGTGGTTTAACTGGTAGTAATCTTCCAAGAATCCTTAAAGTGTCAAAGAATTGGGAAACTGCCAATGTAAGACCTTTATTCAAAAAGGGAGGGAGACCGAAAGCAAGTAATTACAGTATTGCTCAAATCTGTCATTGGTAAAATGTTAGTCCATTATAAAAGATGCAATAGCTGAACATTTAGAAATATATAATACAATCAGGCAGAGTCATAATGCCTTCATGAAAGGAAAATCATGCCTAACAAATTTAATAGAATTCTTTAAGGAGGTAACAAGCAGGATAGATAAAGGGGATCCGGTACATGTAAAGCATTTTGATTTGCAAAAGGTGTTCAAGAGAGTACCATGTATAAGGCTATTTAATAAGATAAGAACCAACTGGTATTGTGGGCACTATATTCGTCTGGATAGATGATTAACCAACTGATAAGGAAACAAGACCTTGGGGTATTGAGAGGTGTTTCCTGGATGGCAATCTGTAACACATAGTCTAAGTCAAGGGATCAGTACTGGGGACCACAATTATTTAACAACCTACCATAGAATCCCTAGAGTGCAGAAACAGGCTGTTCAGCCCATCGAGTCCACACCAACCCTCTGAAGAGCATCTCACCCAGAACCAGCCCCTACTCTATCCCTGTAACCCTGCATTTCCCATGACTAACCCACCTAGCCTGCACATCCCTGGATGGCCCATCCGTCGAACTTGCATAACTTTGGGCTGTGGGAGGAAACCAGAGCAAACCCACACAGACACGGGGAGAATGTGCAAACTCCACACAGACAGTCGCCTGAGGGTGGAATTGAACTGGGGTTGCTGGTATTCTGAGGCAGTAATGCTAACCACTGAGCCACCGTGTCACCCTCTATATTGATGACTTGGATAAAGTAAGTAAATGCCAATTTTTTTGGATGACATAAAAATAGAGAGGAAGGCAAGTGATAAAGATGACAGAGTTTACAGAAAGCTTTAGGCTCCTCATGCATAAATCACAAAAAGATGAGTGTATAAGTTCAAAAGGTAATGGGGAAGGCAAATGGAATATTGACCTTTACTTCAAAAGGAATGAAGTATAAAAATAGGCAAGTCTTGCTACAACTGTACAAGGAGAAAGTGAGGACTGCAGATTCTGGAGATCGGAGCTGAAAACTGTGTTGCTGGAAAAGCGCAGCAGGTCAGGCAGCATCCAAGGAGTCCAAGGAGCAGGAGAATCGACGTTTCGGGCATAAGCCCTTCTTCAGCAACACATTTTTCAGCTCATAACTGTACAAGGTCCTTGTTAGACTATCCTTGAATATGGTGAAAAGATTTGATTCTGTTTTTGAAAGGAAGATATATTAGCATTGGAGGCAATCCGAAGAAAGTTTGCCAAGTTGAGCACATAGAAGAATGAGAGGTGACCTTATTGAAACATTTAAGATTCATGGGGAGGGGGGGCTTGACAGTATAGATATGGAGATATTGTTTCCCCTTGTGGACAGTCTAGAACCAGCGAGCAAAATCTATGTGTAAGGAGGTGTCACCCATTTAAGACAGAGGTAAATTTCTCCATCTTGCAGTTAAGTTGTGGAATTCTTTCCTATAAGGGCTGGATCTTCATGTATAATGTATTCCAGGCTGAGATGGACAGCTCGTTAATTGGTAAGGGAATCAAGGCAGAAAGCAGAAAACTGTAGCTGAGAATTATCAGAGCAGCCTTGATCTCATTGAATGATGACTTGAAAGAAGTTCTGGGATTTACAAATGAATTACTCAATGCCTATATCTCCACTCTAAGTGATTCAGGATTTAACAGAAATCCAGGTTTGATCAATACATCACATCCGTTGTATGACAGTTTGATATTTTACTATAAGTTCTGTGTCCAATGATCCTGCCCCATTAGCTACCTGACAAAGGAGCAGCACTCTGAAAGCTTGTACTTCCAAATAAACCAGTCCAACACCGGCACCTCCACATCATTGAAGGATGGAATGGATGCAAAGGAGTTTTTGCTTCCATACCTTACATTCTTATAACTTTATGCAATCCCTAAGTCTTCCATATGCGGCTGAACAGTAAAATGTTAGTAAAGGTGGAATAAGACCAATTAGGCATTAAAAAGGTGATTAACACTTGGAAGTATTAGGCTTGGCTGAGGGGTTGGTTGAATACTGTCTTTCTTTGTTAAGCAAGAAGATACAGGTCAGGCCATAGCGACAGAGGAAGAAATGTTTGAAATTAATAATGTCAGGCATTGAGGTTTACAGCATGGAAGCAGGCATCTCAGCCAAACGTGTCTATACCAGCCAGTTTTCATTGAGTCATTGATCCATACAGCGTGGAAACAGACCCTTCGGTCCAACCAGTCCATAATCCCAAACTAAACACATCCTACCTGCCTGCTCCTGGCTCAGATCCCTCCAAACCTTTCCTATTCATGTATCTATCCAAATGTCTTTTAAATGTTTTAATTGTGCCCTCATCCACCACTTCCTCAGGAGGTTCACCTTCGATGTAAAAGATTTGCTTCTCATGTCCTCTTTAAATGTCTCTCCTCTCACCCTAACAATGTGCCCCTAGTCTTGAAATCTCCCATCCTATAGATTTATTCTATCTATACCTCTCATTATTTTATAAACTTCTATCAGGTCGCCTCTCAACCTCCTACGCTTCAGTGAAAAAAAATCCCAGCCTACCCAGCCTTTCTTTATAACTCAAACCTTCCACATCCATCAACATCCTGGTAAATCTCTTCTGAACACTCTCCAGTTTAATAATATCCTTCCTATAACAGGACAGCCAGAACTGGATGCAGTACTCCAGAACAGGCCTCACCAATGCCCTGTACAACCTCAATATGACTCCCTAACTCCTATATTCAATGGACTGAGGAATGAAGGCAAGCGTACCAAACACCTTTTTAATCACCCTGTCTATATGTGACACAAACTTCAAAGAATTATGTACCTACACCCCTAGGTCTCTCTGTTCTACAAAAGAAAGCCCTACCATTAATTGTATACGCCCTGCCCTTGTGTGTTGTACCAGATTGAACTACACCTGCCATTTTTCAGCCCATTGACCCATTTTATCAAGATCCCTTTGTAATCTTTGAAAACCTTCTTCACTGTTTACTCTGACACCAATTTTGGTGTCATCTGCCAACTTACTAACCATGCCTTCCATATTCTCATCCAAATCAATTATATAAATGACACACAAAAGAGAATTAATCTAGTCCCATTTGCCTGCCTTTGGTCCATATCCCTCCATACCTATCCCATTCATGTAATTGTCCAAACATTTCTTAAATGGCAAAATTGTACTCACTTCCACCACTACCTCTGGCAGCCTATTTTAGACCCTCACCACCCTCTTTGTGAACAAATGCCTCTCTGGACCCTTTTGCATCTCTCCTCTCTCACTGTAAACCTATGCCCTCTAGGTTTAGACTTCATTACCATATGAAAACGCTGTTGGCTATCTCCCTTATCTATACCTCTTATGATTTCATAGACTTCTATAAGGTTACCCCTCAGTCTTCTATGTTCCAGCATCTCCTTATAACACAGGCCTTCCATTCCAAGTAGCATCTTAGTAAATCGTTTCTGCACTCTTACTCCTTTAATTATATCCTTTCTATTGCAGGGTGAACAGAACTGCACGCCATACTCCAAATGTGGCCTTATCAACATCTTGTACAGCTGCAACAAGATGTCCCAACACCAATACTCAATGCTTTGACCAATGAAAACATGCAAGTCTTCTTCACCACTCTGTCTACCTGTGACTCCACTTTCAAAGAGCAATGAACCGTTGGCCCTAGATCTCTTTGTTCTGTAACATTCCTCAGAGCCCTACCATTGAGCGAAAGATATTGAATTGGCTGTAGGTACTTAAGGTTGATAAGATACTGAAGCGAGATGATGCGTCCGAGGATATTGAAGGAAGTGAGAGTAGAAATTGCAGAAGCATTGGTCATAATCTTTCGATCTTCCTTCGACTCAGGAGTAGTGCGAGAGGACTGGGGAGTGTTGCTGATATTATACCTTGGTTCAAGAAGGTTGTACCAGGGCTAGGGTGACTTCCTGAAACAATCTTTCCAACATAGAATGAATAGTCACATGATAAACTCTGGGTTAATTAGGAAGGGCCAGCATGGATTTTTGCAGGGAAAATCATGTTGAACTAACTTGCTAGAGAGCTTTGAAGAGGTACAGAGAGAGGAGGAGAAAGTGAGGACTGCAGATGCTGGAGATCAGGGTCGAAGAGTGTGTGGCTGGAAAAGTACAGCAGATCAGGCAGCATCTGAGGAGCAGGAGAATCAACATTTCGAGTATAAGCTCTTCATCAACTTATGCTCGAAACATTGACTCCCCTGCTCCTCGGATGCTGCCTGACCTGCTGTACAGAAAGAGTTGACATAGGTAATGTTGTTGATATGGTGTAGATGGATTTCATAAAGGTGTTTGATACAGTGCCACGCAACACACTGATGAAAAATGTTAAAGCTCATGGAATAAGCAGGACTGTAGCCTAACGGATTGTCTGAGCTTCCAAAATGCATATTTTTCAGGTTGCAGGGAAGTTTGTAATGGAGACCTGCAGAGGTCAGTTTTGGTGTAATTTCCAAGTTTGCAGATGATACGAAACTTGGAAGCACTGTGAGATGTGAGGAAGATAGTGACAATTGGATGATGGATGATAGGTGACAGATGAAGTTTAAAGCAGGAATGTGAGGTGACACGTGGTCACGCTGGCCCAGCCAGTGATGCTCATGTGCCACAAATGCATTTTAAAAAACACTTGGAAATTCAGGATAAAAAAATATGCTAAGGTTAGGTGAACTGGCCATGCTAAATTGCCCGTAGTGTTAGGTGAAGGGGTAAATGTAGGGGAATGGGTCTGGGTGGGTTGCGCTTCGGCGGGTCGGTGTGGAATTGTTGGGCCGAAGGGCCTGTTTCCACACTGTAAGTAATCTACTCAAAAAAAAAATAAAAACATAACAGGTCAGCGAGATGTAATTGCGCATAAGTTATGAAATGTGACAGGACAGTTAGAGAGAGCTCTTAAAAATGACCCTGAGCTTCCAGTTGACTGCCACTTCAACACCACCAGGTTCCCTGGCCAACATCTCTGTTAATGACCTTTGAGAAGATTTGTAACTCAGGTTGAGGTGCTATATGTAGGTTTGCTCACTGAGCTGGAAGGTTTGGTTTCGGACGTTTTGTCACCATTCCAGGTAACATCTTCAGTGAGCCTCCGGTGAAGCCTCCTCTACATCAAAGACATCTTGGAAATGACTGCCAGACTACTCAGGCCTCTTGGCACCATGATAACCACAAACACACTAAAACAGTAGCTAAGGAACTTGAAAGACCTGATACAGACAACAAGCAAAATGAATGTAATTTACAACATATCTTGCAAGAGCTGTAGCAAACACTACATTGGACAAACAGGCAGAAAAGTAGCCACCAGGATACATGAACATCAATTAGCCACAAAACGACATGACCCTTACTCACTAGTATCCTTACATACAGGTGAGGAAGGACACCACTTTGGCTGGGACAACACATCCATCCTAAGACAAGCCAAACAGAGACATGCACGAGAATTTCTAGAAGCATGACATCCCAACCAGAACGCTATCAACAAACTATCTATTTGGACCCCATCTACCACCCTCTGAAAAAAAGAACAGGAATTGACATCACCAACACAGGAAACCTAGACACATAAATAGAAAGGGGGACATAACACCAGCGCTTCACTGGAGGTTCACTGATGATGTTACCTAGTTTGGTGATGAAACGTCTGAGAACAAATCTACCAGCTCAGCGAGCAACCTTACATCCACAACATCTCTGTCTCAAGCTGGCTACAATACTCTACTGAAGCTCAATGCAAAATGGAAGAACAGTATCTCATTTTCTGCTCGAGGACCCTGCAGTCTTCCAGATTTACTATCAAGTTCAATAATTGTAGGGCCACCTTCTCCTATGTCCTGCCCCCAACCCCCACACACCAGACCTTGTCATCACAAGGTCTGCTACCACAAACAATCCATTGCGAGCCATGAATGGGCCCCCTTAGCAGCTATGGATTCTCCCAGGCTGACCTTTACCCATTCCTTTGTCTGTCCAACTGTTTTTCTCTCTTCCTGGACTCCATCTCCACCTATCGTTTACTCCTTACCCCTTCCCTCACTCCATCTCCAGCATGTATACTCTCGTTTACCAGGATACTATCACTTCTGAAGAAGGGTCACTCGATCCAAAATGTTAACCCTGATTTCTCTCCACAGTTGCTGCCAGACCTGTTGAACTTTTCCATCAATTTCTGTTGTTGTTTGTGTACAGTATTCCAGGTTTTACCAATAACAATACAGAACACAGGAGCAGGGAAGTGATGCTGAACTTATGTAAGACGCTGTTAGACCATAGTTGGAGTATTACATACAGTCCAGGGTGCCACAATTTAGGAAGGCATTAAAAGAGTGCAAAAGAATTTGATAAGAATAGTTCCAGCAATGAAACTTCAGCGACGAGGATAAATTGGAGAGGAGCAGGCTCAGAGGACATCTGATTGAAGTTTTTAACTCATCATGGGGCTAGAGAGAGTGGATACAGGGAAAGTATTCCCACTCATGAACCAGCAGCCGCAAATTTAGGGTAATTTGCTAACGAAGCAAATGTGATTTGAGAGAAAATGTTTTCATACAGCGAGTGGTAATAAGGGTCTGGAGGCAGGTTCAATTGAGTCATTCGAGGGGGCATTTAAAAGAAACTATATTCAGGTTTATTGGGAAAAGGCAGAATGCTTATTCAGAGAGCCGATATAGATACCATGCACTGAACAATGCAGATACAATGTACAGATTCAAGATGGCAGTACCAAGATTCGGGCTCCTGGGCCCTTCTGCTCCAGGTGTCCACTTCCTCCCTTTCTTCCTTTACCCTTTTTGTCCTTCTTTTTCTTTTTCGTTTTTCCTTGTCTTCTTCCTGGTGGTGGTAGAGAAAGTGACATCGCCAAGGGGAACAGCTGTAGTGAGATTATTGGCTAAATGGCAACCTAGCCTGGCATTGGAGCCAGGGACCCCTGGTTGTGGTAGGCCCGGAGTAGGGATGCCTCGTTGTAGTAGGCCTAGAGATGGGATGCCTGGTTGCAGTAGGCCAGAGCAGGGACCCCTGGTTGCAGTAGGCCAGAGCAGGGACTCCTGGTTGCAATAGGCCAGAGCAGGGACTCCTGGTTGCAGTAGACCCAGAATAGGGATGCCTGGTTGCAATAGGCCTGAAGTAGGGATGCCTAGTTGCATAGACCCAGAGTAGGGATGCCTGGTTGGATAGGCCCGAAGTAGGGATGCCTCGTTGCATTAGGCGGGAGCAGGGATGCCTGGTTGTGGTAGGCCCAGAACAGGGATGCCTGGTTGCTGTAGGCCCGAAGTAGGGATTGTGTTACAGAATGGATTTGTCGAGTGTTGCAGCAGGAGATCAAGATCACTCAGATACTGCCAAAAGATCTCAACATATCATGACCAAATTCATGCGATCCATCATCACACAGTGCCACGAGTACCCTGCATCTCACAAAGGAAACATGAACAAAGTGTCTGTGAACTTCAATGTACCCAACATTTGAAGTATGGAGTGAAAGGGTACAAAGTAAGCTCGAAGTAAAAACCACAGAAGAAGACAGGATTCACTGTGCCACTCACCTGCTTGGTTGATGGAATAAAATTCAAGCTTCTGATAATGTTCAGACATTAAAACCATGTGGAAAATCAAGTTTCCTGCAAAATGTTTTGCGCACATCCATGGCAACAGTTGGAAGGACAAGGAAGCTGTGAACCGATAATGTATTGAGTAGATGCCCTGGTGGCTTTCATAAAGGATATAGCTGTTTAGTATGGAACATGTTCTGATCCCATATAACCTTAGAGAAAGAAAGCCATCCAGGAAACAATAATATCCACATAACTGCTGGACAAGGGGGCCTGATGTACACAGTCCAAATCTGATCCAGAGTAGGATGCTGCAAGTGAGTTGGAATATAACATAAAACATCTGAGCAGAAATTAAGCCATTCAGCCCATCGAGTCAGCTCTGCCATTCAATCATGGGCGATAAGGTTGGAATACGTAAGGCAATGAATTTGACGTTTTTAAAAATGTTGTGGTAGTGATTCAAATTATTTATGTAGGTTTATTTCTCCAAATGAAATGGAACATTGGTTTTGTTTGATTTACTGGCATTATGTTTTTTTCACATTCCAAAATGGAAGCCACTCACACTGCCACTGGCTGGAAAAACCTTTTACTTGTTCTTCGGAGGACTTTCCGAAGCTCCTAAAGATTCCACTTTTTTACAGATCGCTTTCTAGTGTAAATAGATTTCACCTGACGGCAGGGATCGACTCAGTTTGGATGCATCCTGAGGCACAACAGTCCAACAACCTAACATAAAGATTGGATATGGTGTTAGGGGACAAGTGGTGTTCATGGAACTGCAGCCCATTGTGAGCCTGTCACCCTTAGGCCATGAAGGGATGGCCTGGGCTGTAAGGTCAGATGGTGGGGTCAGAGATTCATGCTTCTGTCTGAAGAGGAAAGTACACTCAGGTTACTCTGTATCAGAGACAGGCAGTTCAGATCCTGCTCGTGATCTCCTTCGTAATGCTAACCCGTGCCCCGACTGAAACTCGACTCAACACTCCTGCGAAGCTATCTGTGACCTCTGTCAAGGTTTGATTTCATTCTCTTGACCTGGCTGTCTGCTGTTGAGAAAATCTTTAATTTTGCACTGATTAAAAATTTACATTCTATGACTTCAGTTCTTTGCTGCTCCGAGCTGTTTGTCACGTCTGCTGTCATCCCAGACGCTAGGATTCTTGTGCTGTCATCCTGCTCAAGCGGAATATTTCCCTCGGCTGAACTAGAGAAGCAGATAATTCCAACTGGCCGCCCCATTATAGGGATATTCAGTCACACAGCCCACTGACACTCCATACTGACATCCATGCATAGACAGTACCTAACAATTGGCACTTATACAGAGCTGTTACAACACCCAAGGTCTTTCCAGAGATTGCAATTATAAAGACCTTTTTTTGATTCATTCATGGGATGTGGGCATCATGGGCTAGGCATTGTTCAGTGCCTGTTCATTGCCCAGAGGGCATTTGAGAATCAATCACATTGCTGTGGGTCTGGAGCCAAGTAGGATGGCAGATTTTCTTCCCTGAAGGGTATTAGTGAACCAGATGAGTTTTTAGAACAATGGTCATCAGTAGATTCTTAATTCTAGACATTCTTTTTTTATTGAATTCAAATTCCACCATGTGCTGTGGTGGGATTTGAACTCAGTTGCCCAGCACATTTGCTCTAGATTAATAGTTTAGTGATAATACCACCATGCCATTGCCTACTACCTTGCTCATTTAAAATACCAAAGGGGCAAATTCTTAAAGAGAAGTGAGGGGGCAAATTCCAGAGCTTAAGAGAACAGACAGCCATAGCAACAGCATCGATGGTTGGGTGAAGGGTGTGCACGAGGCCAAATTGGAGGAACACAGTGATCACTGGAAGAGGCAGACAGAGAGAGCTGTTATCATGATAGGATTTGAACATGAAGATCAAAGTTCATGAAGACTGGAAGTCCATTCAGGGTCAACATGAATGGAACTTTGACACACGCGCCATTCTGATAGCCCAATCTCCTCCCTTATGTAATCAATATGAATTCATTGAACACTCCTTTCTTTTCCTGATATATTTCTTCTGCAATGGTTAGTTCTGCATTGATGATGGATGGACCCCAGAGAATTACAGAGTAATTTTTTTTTAATTCCAGCACGTGGTTCTTGAAAAGGGGGAACTGCTGCAGCCAAAACAAAGATTGCCAATGCAAACTCAGTGACTGCCTGAGCGGGGTGGGGGAGATTCCTATGTGAATCGTTGGAATGTCACCTCTGCAGTAAGGAAAACCTCATATAGAAAGAGTAACCACAAAGAGGTAAGGTGAAGCTGACTACCACCATCCTCCTTGCACCAAAAGAAAAACAGGAAGCCATATTCATCTCTACCCTTCCAGGGCTATGCAAAGTAGGGGATACAAGTCAACTGCAACCCCTGGTCTGCATATGTTAGTGGACTGATGTATTAATATATGGATTAGTGTGTTGTAAAGGTCACATTTTGAATGCAACCATTATGCACCCCTGCACTGTAGGCAGTGTAGAAATATGCAATGTTGCTCTGAGTGCTGTTAGCTAGGCACTGTTAAAAAGAACGAGGACAAAAGAATTTCAGTCAACCAGCAAAACTAAGAACCTCGAAATTGAATGCTCAACCACCAATGTGAACAATACCAGTCACATCCACTGCAATGTTGTACAATCTACTGTTCATGAATGAGTCATTGAGTCATACAGCACAGAAGCAGACCTTTCAGTCCAACTAGTCCACATCGGCCATAATCCCAAACTAAACTAGGATAGTGAACAAGGCGTTTGCTACCTGCCTCCACCTGGCACATGCCCCTCCAAACAATTCTTGGACATGTACTTATCTAAATGTCTTTTAAATGTTGTAATTGTACCCACATCCACCACTTCCTTTGGAAATTCATTCCACACACGAACTATTCTCTGTGTAAAACAGTTGCCCCTCATGTCATTTTTAAATCTTTCTCCTGAACAACATGCCCCCTAGTCTTGAAGTTCCCCAACCCTAGGGAAAAGACACTTGCCATTCAACTTATCTATACCCCTCATGATTTTAGAAACCTCCATATAGTCACCTCTCAACCTTCTACACTCCATTTATTTTTTTTTACTTGCTTCTTATTCCTAATCCATGCATATTTGTGTTGCGTTATTATTTGTTTTCTCATGATTAATAAAAATTAAGCTCATTATTTTGTTAGCGCAAGAAAGCCTGGTAAAATTGGTTCCTTTTAAACATAAGTTCATGAGAGAAAGGAATCGGCAAAGGGAAGGCACCCTTTTCAAATTAACTTTGTTGTGACCAACCAAGAGGGGGGTAAGTAGAGAAGGGGAAGCCAGTTCATTCCTTCTTATCTCGGAGTTTAATGATCTAAGTTGTCCATCAAGAACCAGAATAAACTGGTGAGCCTCACCTATAGACTGGTGAACAAAGAGATCTTGGAGTGCAGGTTCATAGCTCATTGAAAGTGGAGTCGCAGGGAGATAGGATAGTGAACAAGGCGTTTGGTATACTTTCCTTTATTGGTCAGAGTATTGAGTACAGGAGTTGGGAGGTCATGTTGCGTTGTACAGAACATTGGTTCGGCCACTGTTGGAATATTGCTTGCAATTCTGGTCTCCTTCCTATCGGAAAGATATTGTGAAACTTGAAAGGGTTCAGAAAAGATTTACAAGGATGTTGCCAGAGTTGGAGGATTTGAGCTATAGGGAGAGGTTGAACAGGCTGGGGCTGTTTTCCCTGGAGCATCGGAGGCTTGAGGGGTGACCTTATAGAGGTTTATAAAATCATGAGGGGCATGGATAGGATAAATAGACAAAGTCATTTCCTTGGTGTGGGGGAGTTCAGAATTAGAGGGCTTAGGTTTAAGGTGAGAGGGGAAAGATATTAAAGAGACCTAAGGGGCAACCTTTTCGCTCAGAAGGTGGTACATGTATGGAATGAGCTACCAGAGGCAGTGGTGGAGGCTGATACAATTGCAACATTTAAAAGTTATCTGGATGGGTATATGAATAGGAAGGGTTTGGAGGGATATGGGCCGGGTGCTGGCAGGTGGGACTAGATTGGGTTGGGATTTCTGGTTTTCATGGATGTGTTGGACCGAAGGGTATGTTTCCGTGCTGTACGTCTCTATGACTGGTCATAAAATTCATCACGTAGCCTGTGTCACCTTTTCCTGTGCACTAGTGAGAGGAAGTCCAAGAGTTCAGAACCTGCAATAATAAATAGCTATCAATTCATTGTGAGTCACGAAATTGATTGAAAATCTACCCTGGATCATTTCAAGGCACTGAATGGTTTCTGAGTTGAGAAGGAAGGCAATTCAAAACAATTGTGTTTGAAGTTTCTGACTTGCTGAAATTTTACCGCTCTGGTTTCCTAGGTAGCATTCTACACCTGAGTGAGAGATGGGTGAGCTCACATCTCAGTCCAAACACTTGAGTACAAACTCTGTTCTGGCTAGCCTTGCTCCCTGAGTACTTCACTGGGTGCACAGGGCCAGGGGAGTTCTGTACTTTGTATGAAACATTAACCAAAGATAACAATGACCGCTCAGGAGGAAATCTAAGATCCTACAGAGCTGCACTGAAGAAGGTAAATTTGCCTTTATTGATCAGAGCATTGAGTATACGAGTTGGGAGGTCATGTTGTGGCTGTGCAGGACATTGGTTAGTCCACTTTTGGAATATTGTGTTCACTTCTGGTCTCCCTGCTATAGGAGAAATGTTGTAAAACTTGAAATGGCACAGAAAAGATTTACAAGGATTTGCTGGGATTGAAGGGTTTGAGCTATAGGGACAGGCGAAAAGGCTGGGGCTATTTTCCCCTGGGTGATCTTATCGAGGTTTATAAAATCATGAGGGGCATGGATAGGATGAATAGCAAAGCTCTTTCCTCCAGTGTAGGGGAGTCCAGAACTAGAGGGCATAGTTTAAGGTGAGGGGAAACATTTTAAAGGTATGTAAGGGGCATTTTTTGTGAGGGGAAACATTTTAAAGGTATGTAAGGGGCATTTTTTTTCATGCAGAGGGTAGTGCGTGTATGGAATGAGCTGCCAGAGGAAGTGGTGGAGGCTGGTACAATTAAAACATTTAAAAGGCATCTGGATAGGTATATGAATAGGAAGGGTTTAGAGAGATATGGGCCATATGCTAGCAATTGGGACAAAGTTAATTTAGTAAACCTGGTTGGCATCAACGAGTTGGACCAAAGGGTCTGTTTCTGTGCAGTACATCTCTATGACTCCATGACTCCGAGAGGAGTGGAGCTTTCCCTGCCGCCTTGCCCAGTATTTATCACTCAGCCAATGATCTCCAGAATAGATGATCCAGCCATTATCACATTGCTGTTACTGTGATCCCCCTGGTGAACAAAATGGCTGCCCCTCCTCCTGTTTTGCAGCAGTGACCTCAGAACAAGGCAATTTCCTGGAAAGCCTTTTGAAGCGCCCTGAGACTACAAACGGCAGTATATAAATGCAGAGTCGAGAGTGTGGTGCTGGAAGAGCTCAGCGGGTCAGACAGCATCCGAGGAGCAGGAGAATCGACGTTTCAGTCAAAAGCCCTTCATCAGGAATGAGGCTGGGAGCCGAGGGAGTGGAGAGATAAATGAGGGCAGAGGTGCGGGAAGTGGATGAGATACTCTGGAGGGCATCATCGGCTACCTGGGAGGGGAAATTGTGGTTTTTGAAGAAGGAGGCCATCTGGTGTGTTCACTGGTGGAACTGGTCCTCCTGGGAGCAGATACGGCAGAGGCAGAGGAATTAGGAATAAGGGATAATGTTTTTACAGAAGGCAGGGTGGGTGGAGGTGTAGTCCAGGTAGCTGTGGGAGTCGATGGGTTTGTTGAGAAGATGTCCATGTTGAGTTGCTCACTGATGATGGAGATGGAAAGGTCCAGGAAGGGTAGGAGGTGTCCAAGATGGTCCAGCTGAACCTAAGGCCGGACACCTAAAATACCCGATGCCTGGAGGAAGAACGCCTCATCTTCCACCTTGGGACCCTCCAACCCCAGGGCATCAATATGGATTTCGCCAGTTTCCTCATTTCCCCTCCTCACGTCTATCCCAGTTCCAACCTCCCAACTCGGCACCGTCCTCATGACCTGTCCTACCTGTCCATCTTTCTTCCCACCTATCCGCTCCACCCTCCTCTCCAACCTATCACCATTACCTCCCTCTTCATCCACCTATCATACTCTCAGCTACCTTCCCCCCATCCCCACCCTGCTCTCATTTATCTCTCCATCCCCTCGGCTCACAAGCCTCATTCTTGATGAAGAGCTTTTGCCCAAAACATTGATTTTCCTGCTCCTCAGATGTTGCCTGACCTGCTGTTCTTTTCCAGCACCACACTCTTGTCTCTGATCTCCAGCATCTGCAGTCCTCACTTTCTCCTAGTATATAAATGCAGGTTCTTTCTTTCTTTCCACATCTGACAGTGATTGATTGGAAAATTGGACATGGAGCAGAGTTAGGTAGGACACGGGGAAGCGATATCATCATGCTACTATTGCTCGACTATTAATCTAGAGTCCCAAGTAATATTCTGGGGACCTGGTTCAAATCCCACCAAAGTAGATGGTGGAATTTGAAGTCAATAAGGAAATAAATCTGGGATCATAAGTCTAGTGGTGACCATTTGGAAAAATCCATTGATTCATTAATGTCCTTTAGGGAAGGAAACTGCTACCCTTACCTGGTCTGGCCTCCATGCAACTCCAGAGACACAGCAATGTGGTTGACTCTTAGCTGCTCATTGGGCAATTAGGGATGGCCTGGCCTACATCCGTGAATAAGTGGAGTAAAAAAAAACATGCAGACCTGATCTGAAAATAGAGCCAAGGCCAATGAGGAGAGAAATTAGGAATCACCTTTTCACATAAACTGTGGAAGAAGTGTGGAGCTGTTTCCCACAAAAAGCAATAGATGCAAACTCAATGGGTTTGTGTTGCAATGAGCCTTGTGACTCAGGGTTCTATACTGAACAATGGAGGATAGGCATTCTTTCTTCTTGTTGGCTGCGGCCTTTAATGGTTTATCCTTCCCCATGAATGATTGCTGCCTGACTAGAAAATTCCTGCAAACTCATACTATTCTGCATAATCCTGATCTCCGTAAGTACATCTTTCACTGTACAGTCTATTGTGTCCTTTCTTCAGAGTTTCTTGGACATCACTGCTACAACAGTTGTCACTGTTACATTCTCATTAACTACATCAGTTAGGAGTTTTAAATTTGAGACCAAAAGGGTTTTACCAGACAGGGGTAATAGTGGAAAGTTATGAAGCTGAGCAGATTTTCAGAAGACTAGTATGTTTTGGGAGGATGGGGTTTTTGGGAGGATGTTGAGAAACAGAGAGAGAGAGTTGCACGTTACAGAAAAACAAATGTACATCAATCACAAGAGGTCCACAGAAAGTGAGAGAAGAAGAGAAGAGAAAAAAGAGAGGAAGAGAAATTAAAAGGCCTGTGAAGGAAGTCAACAAGTGCCTTGGAGATGGGTAGAGTGATAAGCTTTTATGATGAACAAGACCCAGTTTTATTCTGTTTTCATCCATGAGCATCTCAACGGTTTAAACGGTTTTGTATTTGAGAAAAGGCACATTTTCAATATCCGATTTAAATTTTCTTTCTGCTGGTTACCATTCTTTATCCTACTCCCCTTACTTTGGTTTATCTATACTCTAGATATATAGCATTGAATATTTTATACCCCTCAACTAGGTCCTTCTTCAGTAACTTTCATTCCAGGCTGTAGAGCTAGAATGTGTCTCATTTTTGCTCACATTACATCTTCTCCTTTGCACTTGGCAGCAGTTACGTTTCCCTCTTGTGCACTCCAACACCAGAAAAAGGACATAAACAGACAGAGCGCTTGTGTGACTGCAAAACGCATCAGCAGTTTGGGTGGGATACATGGTTGAAAATGTAGCACATATCCGTCTAATCGAGGAGGAGCAAATTACTACAGATGCTAAAATCTGAACTGAAAACCACAAATGCTGGAGGTCACAGTGGGTCAGGCAGCATCCATGGAGAGAGAGCTAGCTAATGTTTTAAGTCTAGATGACTCTTCATCAGAGCATTAGATTCATCATCTAATCGATATTGGGGCTGCAAAATTATGATGGTAGATTTCATAGACTGGGATTGTATTCCCTTCAGAATAGAGGATTAAGGAGAGATTTAACTGGTTTTAAGATAATTAAAGCAATTCAGAGAGATCAAGTGTGATGATTTTTTCAAATCAAAAATATACTTTATTCGTACAATTTATAAAGTATGCTCGGTGATCGTATGAAGTTGACAGTACATAGTGTGCAAACATAATCATGTTTCTAATGTTGTATCTACTCAATACATTAGCACTTACAGTTGCTACTTACAATATTCATTCCACATACAAACATCCCTTTATTTTTCACTAGTTTCCAACCACTCACGTACCAATGACTGAAGGGACTTGACTGGTGAGTTTCCCCAAATGCCCTTTTGCCGCAGAATTTGCCAGATTCTCACCAAAATAAATTTATATTCTTCCCAAAAATCCATAAAACTTAAACAAAGTGCTTTACATGATTGTTCAAAGTTGATATTACCTGAACTGCAAAATATATCAGTATTTTCCAGTACTCTGTGTCACAACACTTAGCAGTCCAGTCAATACTTACAACAATCATTGCATGTCAGACTAGAAAGGGGTTTCATTCTCTCTGTCGGGCGAGTTCGGAAATTTAACATTAAAGCACCTCTTCACTCAAAGGGGAATGGGAATCTTCAACTCACCCTCCCCAACGAGCTGTCGAGGCTGGGGACCAATTGAAAATTTCGCAACAAAGTCTGATCAATTTTGATTAGACCATGGTAGTGTAAAATACAGGGGTATAATACAGCCACAATCTATTTGAATGGCAGAAGAGGTATACTTCTGGTTTGAATAGGTTCACCAGAATCTTGACTTTAAAATCTTTCCTTAACATTCAATCCCAGAATTATGGATGCCTCTAGCGAGGCTGTATTTACCACCCTTCAGAAGATGCTTCTTGATGGTCCTTCTTCTTGAACTGCCACTCTCCACGTGTGTTAAAGTCTCCTGCCATGCTGATACAGAGAGAGAGGTCCAGGATTTTGGCCCAAGGATTGTAGCCAAACCCTGATGGCATTTGATTTCAGAGGGATCATGACGTATTGAAATTCCTATGTACATCCCTTAGGTGGGGGCTTCTTTTTTGGGAGGTGCAAGTTGTTAACTTAGCCCCGGTAGAGTGGACTGGACACAAACTCAGATAGTGCAATGTGTAACAAGTCCTAAGTTCCCCCAATGGAACTGATTTTGTTTCGAGGGAAAAGTCCACACATGCTTTGAATACGAGGTGGAGGGAGGGACTGAGGTGAGGAGCTGTGGATGATCTTGATAACCTCCACACAAGTTGAAAATTTGAGATAAGCTAGCTGTATACTTTGTCAGCATTTGTGTGCAGCTCTGAAATGTAAGTAGCCTGTGTACTGCATGACCTAGGATCAAGTAATATGTCGTCCTGTAGGGCACTATAAGATCATATAACCAGGGAGCTGATGACCTCTGCAACCAATTGAATCCATTTAGGATTCAAAGTCAAAATATGAGCTTCTCCTTAACTATTTAAGACATGTTGACAGTGATTAATGTGCAGTGCCTCTTGGATTATAGACCACAGAGTGACAGGGCACGGGTGAGTAGTAAAAGCATTCAATTAAAAATTAACCTCCTTGAGCCTTATTTTGGGACTATCCTTGTTATAACGTGAGAAGGAGCCTTTTTGTTGGTTTCAGAACCTATAATATGGTTAATTATATTAGATTCCAGAACAACCAGTTTAACACCATAAGGCACAGCATTTTGCAATATTTAAATACAATAGTGTTCAACATTAAGAAGAACTACCAGGAAATGTCACACTCAGGCATAGATTAAACTGCAAACATTATCCTGAGAAGCTGCTTATAAAGGGAGTGTGCAGGATGTTCTATACTGAGATGATATGTGAGGTGCTACTCAACATGTAGATGGTTCAAAGAGGGGTTTGGACCAGAAAAGATCTTGGGCTGTATGTCTGACAAGATTATACACTGTAAACATCAAGAGTGTTGCAACTGCATTGAGGCACCTCTGATTGCCGTATACTGCATGGAGGCAAGTTAAATGCGGAGTGCACTTTCCATACCATTCAACTTTAAATGTCTTTAGAATGTACTTTTACAAATTTCATGAATAAAGTATATTTTCAGAAAGCGAATGACAGACTAAGAGGAGTAATGGCATTAGTGGGATTAGACAGCAGTGGTGATCGGCTTACTGGTGGTGGCCGTTACACTGTGGGACTTGGATGTCGCTGGCTGGCCAGCATTTATTGCTTGCCCCAGTTGCCCTTGTGAAGGTGGTAATGAGCTACCTTCTTGAACCGCTGCAGTCCACATGCTGTGGTTGATCCACAATGCCATCACAGAGGGAAGTGTCATGGGTTTGGAAGGTGCTGTCTAAAGATCTTTGGTGAATTTCTGCAGTGCATCTTGTAGACAGTATACACTGTTGCTACTGAACATTGGTGATGGAGGGACTGGATGTTTGGGGATGTGGTGCCAATCCAATAGCTGCTTTGTCCTGGATAGTATCAAGCTTTTTGAGTGTTGTTGGAACTGCATTCATCCAAACAAGTGGACGTATTCCATCATACTCCTGACCTTTGCCTTGGAAATGGTAGACAGGCTTTGGGGAGACAGGAGGTGAGTTACTTGCTGCAGAACTTTGGCCTGTAACCTGCTCTTGTAAGCACTATTTATATGTGGAGGCCAGTTGAGTTTCTGGTCAATGGTAACCCCTAGAATGTTGACAGTGGGAGATTCAATGATGGTAGTACCATTGAATGCCAAGGGACTGTGGTTAGGTTGTCTCTGATAAATCATAGGATCCCTACATTGTGGAAGCAGGCCATTCAGCCCATTGAGTCTACACCAACCCTCCAAAGACCATTCCACCAAGACTCTCCCCTTCTACCCTATCGTCTTACATTTCCCATGGCTAATTCACCAAATCTACACATCCCTGGACACTGCGGTGCAATTTCACATGGCCAATCCACCTAATCTATACATCTTTGGACTGTGGGAGAAAACTAGAGCACCCAGAGGAAACCCACATAGATTCAGGGAGAATATGAAAACTCCACACAGGCAGTCAAGCAAGGCTGGAATTGAACCCAGGTCCCAACTGCTGGTGGCCAATATTATTGGAGATGGTCTTTGCCTGGCATTTGTATAACAGGAACATTACTTGCCGCTTGTCAGCCCAAGCCTGGATATTGTCCAAATCTTGTTGCAAGTGCACATGGACTATTTAGTCTCACAAATAATGCCTGAACATTGTGCAATCATTAGTGAACATCCCCATTTCTGACCTTATAATGGAGGAAAGGTCGTTAATGAAGCAGCTGAAGATGATGGTTGGACCTAAGACATTACCCTGCAGAGACGTCCTGCAATTGAGATGTCTGACCTCCAGTACCCACATCCATCTTTCCTACATGCCAGGTATGACTCCAACCAGCTTAGGCTCCTTTGTAGTGCAGTGGTAGTGTCCCTACTCTGGGTTCAAGTCCAACCTGTTCCAGAGGTGTGTAATAACATCTTGGTTGGAAAATTGATTAATTAGCAAAACAGGTTCACAAAAAAAAATGACTCCAACCAATGGAGAGTTTGTCTCTGATACCCATTGACTCGAGTTTTGCTGAGGGTCCTCAATGCCACACTTCGCTGAATGTGGCCTTGATGTCAAGGACTGTCATTCTCATCTCACCTCTGAAATTCAACTCTTTTGTCCATGTTTTAATGAAGCTCAGGAGCTGAGTGGTCCTAGTAGAACCCAAGCTAAGTGTCACTGAGCAGGTTATTGCTGAGCAGGTGCTGCTTGATGGCACTGTTGATGACACCTTGCATCACTTTACTGATGATCGAGAGTAGACTGATTGAACAGCAATTGGCTGAGTTGGATTTGTTCTGCTTTTTGTATACAGGACATACATTGGCACTTAATGTAAAAATCTTCCAATTAACTTTGCTTGTGCTAATACCTCTAGGTTTGCCTGACTAATTTAGAAAAAGGTATTAAACAATGATGGGTCTGAGAACGATTATTGGTTCAGTCTCTGAATCACCAACTACTCCATACAGGTCATTTCCCCATAATTTCTAGTTCCACTACAGTTTAAAAATCTGTCTCAGCCTCCAACACACTTAATGTCCCAACCTCAACAGCACTGTGCAGTCAAAAACGCCACCAACTCTCTACCCTCTAAGAGGAGAAATTTCTCCTCATTTCTGTCTTAAATAGGTGACTCTTTATTCTGAGGTTACACCCTTTGGTCCTAGACTCTCCCACAAGGGGAACCAACCTTTCAGCATTCACCCTTTCACACACTCTAAGTATAATATATGTTTTGTTAAGGTCTCTTACATTTTTTTTAAACTCCAGTGAGAACAGGCTCAACGTCTCAAGCTTTCTTCAAGAAAATCCCTCCATACTCAAGATCAACCTACTGAACGTTCTGTGTACTACCTAAATACAAATATATCTTTCCCTTAATGAGCTGTTCACAGTATCAAGGTATGGTCTAACTAGCGCTTTCTTTATTTTGGTAAGATTTCCCTATTTTTATGAAATAAGGACTAAACTTACATATGCCTTCCCTATTGCTTACTGAACTTGCTGTGATTTATGCACAATTATTCTGTGCTGCAGCTTTCTGCAGTCTTTCTCTGTTTAAATAATATTCAGCTCCTCTATTCTTCCTGCCAATTTGCATAACCTCCCATTTTCCCATATTTTGTTCCATCTGTTAAGTTTTTGCCCACTCACTTTCCAGTCTCTATCCCTCTGTCATTGTCATCATTCGCACCCCCGACCTTTTTGTGGGAAATTGGATTCCAATCTAAGCCCTCCCCTTAAGGAGAGGAAGTTGGAGCATTCAGGAGGTGAGGATCGGAGAAAAGATTTTACAAATGAGCGATGTCCAAAGTTGAATGAACCTGAAAACTCTTATTTTGATGAAGTTCATTCAGTGGTAGTCAGTAAAGCCTCCATAATCCAAGACTGCCTACTGGCAAAAAAGGTACTTCAGGCTTGAGGGGCTGAATAGTCCACTCCTAATTCATATAAAGGATGCTTCCTCCTTTATAAAATCATACTTTCAATTCTTTTAGCATTATGGAAAATTATCTGGGCATTTATATAGCACTTAGAACAGAATCCCTACAGTGTGGAAACAGGCCCTTTGGCCCAACAAGTCCACACCGACCCTCCAAAGAGTAACTCACCCAGATCCATTTCCCCTACCCTATTTCTCTACATTTCCCACTGACTAACGCATCTAACCTACACATCTCTGAACACTATGGGCAATTTAGCATGGCCAATTCACCTAACCGGCACATCTTTGGACTGTGGGAGGAAACCCAGAGCACCCAGAGGAAACCCACGCAGACACAGGGAGAATGTGCAAACTCCACACACACACAGTCGCCTGAGGCTGGAATCGAACCTGGACCCCTAGCACTGTGAAGCAGCAGTGCTAATCACTGAGCCACCATGCCGCCCCCACTTCTTGTGATACGAGCACTTCACAATGGACTTTTACAGCAAAGGGAGCATTTTTGAAATATTGTAGTGTGGGAAGCACAGTGGCCAATTCATGCACAACAAGATCCCACTGAATGCTTTTAAATTAACGATCAGGTAATCTGTGCTTTAATGGTGCTTGTTGAGAGTTAAATATTGGTCAGGACACTGATATTATGTAGAAGGGGAAAATAATGTTTTGGGCCAGTTTGCAAATGTTTATGAAGATGACACCTATAGTCTGCACTCAACATCATATCTTATGCACATCAATATGCAAACTCAAAGCACTCTGATGGAAGGTAGCTATCCTTTGGGAGTAAACCTGATTTCATCTGCGCAATTGTTGCCATTTGAAAGATGAGCACTTTAAGACAGTTCCTCAGCTTTTAAACACGGTGTTGAAATCCCATTGAGAGACGGATGAGGTAACCTGACCACAGGCCACTCCAGGTGTCCTGCCATGGATTTCAATGGGAAGCAATGTTTATTGGCATGAATGAGGCAGTGTACTGCTGAGCTTCAAATGGAATTACCTAATTCCTGAGGTATCCTGAGCTCAAACTGTGTTCCTCAAATATGGTGACCTCATGCTAAAGGAATCAATGACTGGGACCTAGCGCTGACTATTGTTAAGAATCAGCAGGCAGAGTGGGAAAGGCAGGATTAGTGCGGTAATCAGTTGAGTAAACATTGGGGTGACATCACTGTCCATTTCCATTGAACAAGCAGAGAGGATCATTCGAGTTTGGCACAGGGGGACAATTGATAACATGGGACTGTAGGAGCAAAGTGAATGAAGGAGACACAGTGATTCGATACGGTAATGATTGATCAATGTGAGCACTGGAGCTGTACTGACAGACTGTCAATAAAAGATGGGATCATGTTAATGAACACATCGCTGCTGCTGAATGGAGATCTGGTCCCAAGTATTCCATTTAAAACTGCTGCTCTGGAAAGCTCTCTCAACTCACTCTAACAAAACTTTCTTGTACCTATTTTGAACTGCCATCAGCAGTGTTAGGAAAATCCTCACTTAGAATCGTGGATGAGGAAATCTCTGTGAAGGAGAGAACTTGCATTTGGTTTCTGGTGTTTACACACCAGGGCCTCTGAAAAGCACTTTACAATAAATGAAATATCTTTTGAAGTACAACCCTTGTTATAATGCGGGAAACCCTACATTCAGTTTACGCACTGCAGGAACAGTGGCATTATACTGATAAATATGGAGCAAGACATCTGGGGATTAATTTCTCTCCTTCTTTTACTTAAATAGCTCTATGGATATGTTTTCAAATCTGAGGAAAGCTAAGGCCTTGGTTTAATTATTCATCTGAAATCAGGGCATCACAGTTGCTCAGTGGTTAGCACTGCTGCTTCAGAGCACCACGGACCTGGATTTGATTCCAGCCTCGGGTGATTGTCTGTGTAGACTTTGCATGTCCTCCCCATGTCTGCATAGGTTTCCTCTGGTTTCCTCCCACAGTCCAACGATATTTATGGTTAGGTGAATTGCCCATGCTAAAATTGCCCCATAGCGTCCAGAGATATGCAGGCTAGGTGGGTTAGCCATGGCAAATGCAGGGTTACAGAGTCAGGGTGGATCAAGGATGCTCTTTGGAGGTTCAGAATGGGCCAAATGGCCTTCATTTTCATATCATAGGGATTCTCTGAAAGCTGGTACCTACAGCAGTGCAGAGCTTCCTTTGCGCTGCATTAGAATGTCATCCTGGATTCTCTGATGTGGGTCTTGAACCCACACCCTGCTGACCCAGAGGTGAGAATATTACCACCCAAGGAATGGCCGATCACCCCCACTACTCACTCGATCAGCAGCCGTAGCAAACCTGGGGAAGTTAGCTTTGCTGTTACTGGTGCTGTAAACTCTCGTGTCGGGAGTCGGTTGCACTGCTGATGTACTGAGCTAACATCAAAGTGATGACAGTTTTAGACTCTTCTGATTTAGTTCTATGTGCCATGAAACAAAACCACCCGCTAAAGCTGCAAGAAAACATGTTGCATATTAGGCTGAATTTCCATTGGTTCAAAGAAGTCCCACTGCCTGGAATGAGCAGAAAGCGAACCTGCTCGGGCGGATGGTGGCGACTTTGTAAAAGATGCCATGGACTGTGGACCAGCCCACTCTGGAAGGACATGTCCTTCCCAGAATGTCGCTGGGATAGCAGCCAGCCTGACAGGGCCACACAGCAGGGGCTTATGGTCAGAGGTGGGTATATTGGTCAAGTACTGACTGAATTGGCTGCCTGCCCCCACAGTCAGTAAGGCCACACTGCTTCTGGGAGTCCCAAGGAAGCAACAACACACCATGCTTCCCTCTTGATATCACTTGCTGCTGTTTTATGAACTCCCACCTCCACCTCCCATTTCCAGAATGCTTGTAAAATTCACTGTTTTGTCTTTCACCTGAATAATTCCTCCTGTACCATAGGCCTCGCAATGAATGATGTTGAGTTTTGGCTCCAGTCGCAACATTGAGTCACAGGTCCCATACTTTCTAATAGCACTCCACACTGTGCTGTCAAACTGGCGTGGTGTTGCCCAGTGTCTCAGGTTCCTGAATGCCCCCACAACCTTCTCCACTTTATCAATCTACAATGCATCACTCTTATAGGCTCATTCCCCACCGCTTTCAAATATTTACACATTCTCTCTATTTCATGTACATCTTTTGTTCCTCTGGCTTTGGTCATTCTGTCATGTCCCCACCTGTCATTCACCAGTGATCCCAATTGTAAGTCAGTGTGTGACAGCAATGGAGCGTCACCGAGGCTCTGACAAATAGCACAGCAAATGCAACCGACATTGAAAGCATCTGCATCCACCGTCCCACTTATTCTGTTTCTCCAATCATGTTTTTTTATTCATTCAATGCCCATATCCCTGCCTCGGCCTAGTTGGCCAGATAGCAGTTAAGAGTCAATCACATTGTTGTGTATTTGGAGTCACATGTAGGCCAGACCAGGTAGGGATGGCAGGTATCCTCACCTAAAGGACATTAGTGAACCAGATGGGCTTTTCCAACAATGGCTTCATGACAATCACTAGATTCTTAATTATAGATGTTATTTTAATGAATTCAAATTCCACCATCTGCCATGGCGAGATCCCAGAACATTGTCCCCAGAACATTGTCTGGACCTCTGGATTAATATCTAGCGATAATGCCACTAGGCCATCACCTTCCCCTTAAAGAAGAATGATTAAGTATGTGCTTCATACTTTCTCTTGTCCCTTCACTTAACCCAACTCTTGGCCCTTTTCCCTTTCAAATACACAAGCTCTGGAGCACTGTTAGGAAGGGAGTTGAATCGAGTGGCAGTGAAGCTGAACTGAAACAATGATATGTTTCCGAATCAAAATGGTGCGTGACTTAGAGCGGAACTTACAGGTGGTGGTGTTCCCATGTATCTGCTGCCTTGTCGTTCTACATGGAAGTGATGGTGGGTTTGGAAGGAACTATTTAAGGATCTTTGGTGAATTTCTGCAGTGCATCTTACTGATAGTACATACTGCTGCCACTGTTCATTGTCAGTGGAGAGAGGGTTTGCTGAAGGTGTTAGATGGGATGCCAACCAAGCGGGCTTCTTTACCTTAGATGTTAACAAGTTTCTTGACTGCTGTTGGAGCTGCATTCATCCAGGCAAATGGGGCGTATTCCATCACACTCTTGACTTGAGCTTTGTCCAAACGTGGTGTCACTAATATTCTGTATAAACTCAACATGACGCCCTAACTCTTATACTCAATGGTCTGATCAATGAAGGCAAGCGTTCTAAATGCCTGCTTAACCACCTTGTTACTTTTGACATAATTTGCAAAGAACCATCAACCTGAACCCCTCGGTCCCTCTGTTTGACAACAGTATCCAGGGCCCTACCATTAACTGTGTAAGTCCAGCCCATGTTCAACATTTACAGTGATATCCTTAAACCTCCAGTAATCACAACCATCTTCCTTTGTGCTGGATATGTCTCACCCAGCAGAGAACTACTCCCATGATGCCTATAGACTCTGATTTTGCTAGGGCTCCTTGACACCACACTTGGGCAAAAGCAGCTTTGACTAAAAGGCAGACGCTCTCATATCACCCCTGGAGTTGAGCTCCTTTGCCAATGTTTGAAACAAGGCTGTACTGAGGTCAGGAGCTAAGTGACGCTGGTGGACCACAAACTGGGTGTCACTGAGCAGCTTATTGCTAATCAAGTGCTGCTTGATCACACTGTTGATGACACATATTGATAGTCGAGAGTAGGCTGATGTGGCGGTAAATGGCCAGTTGGATTTGTCTTGGATTTAGACTTGATCTATTTTCCATACCAAATTAGCCAATATTAAATGGCTTCAATGGCCACTGTCAAAGATGGTGGAAATTAGTCCTGGGCTCCCATTACTGCTACAACACAATAAGTGCTTACCTACACTGGCTCCTGGTCTGTTGGCTCTGCCAACTCACCACCCTTGTTATATGTTAGCAACTAGTCACACATTACACCAAAATGGTAAACAGAAACTTTGAGTATCTTTGACCTGTATAGGTCAGCATTTATTGCTTGTCCCTAATTGCCAAGTTTCAGTCATTTCTTTGGATTTTGTAACAGCTTGGTTTGCCAGGCCATTCCAGGTGACAGCTAAAAGTCATCCACATTTCAGTCTGTTTTCAGTCGTGTGGGAGGCCTGGCCAGGTAAGGAGGGCAGATTTCTGACTGGAACGGACATTTGTAAACTTTATGGGTATTTAATGACAATTGACATGATTACCACTAAGCTAGCATTTTTATTTCAGAATTTGAAATAAAAGTATTCCAGTATTCAAATTCATCGACAAGACACAAGTCAGGAGTGTGATGGAATACCCCTCACTTGCCTGGATGGGTGCAACTCCAATAACATCAAGAAGCTTGACACCATCCAGGACAGAGCAGCCCACTTGATTGGCACCACATCCACAAGCATTTGCTCCCTCCACCACCATCACTCAGTAGCAGCAGTGTGTACTATCTACAAGATGCATTGCAGAAATTCACCAAAGATCCTCAGACAGCACCTTCAGACCAACCACTTCCATCTTGAAGGGCAAGCGCACTAGATACATGGTAACGCCATCACCTTTGAGATCCCCTCCAAGCCACACATCATCCTGACTTGGAAATATATCACCATTCCTTCACTGTTGCTGATCAAAATCCTGGAATTCCCTCCCTAAGGGCATTGTGTGTCAACCCGCCGCAGGACTGCAGCGGTTCAAGAGTGCAGCTTACCACTGTGTTGTCAAAGGCAACCAGGGACAGGGCAACAAATGCTAGCCAGATAACGATGCCCACATCCCACAAATGAAAACAAAAATTGGGATATGAACTTAGATCCCTGGAAAATTCACCTGGAGTTTTGGAATGGTAGTCCAGTTACACTACTAATAGGCCACCATCTCCAATTAACTGAGTGCAAGCTGATAAGTTTATTGGAAATGCATATCTGGACCTCTGTAGCCTGTCATACTGAACAAAACACTGCAGCATGGAACTGAAAGTATCAGCAGAAGGAGCATCGTTTGACATGTGCATGATTAAATGGTGTGGATTACCATCAGGAGACTGCAGTGTGTGTGTCGTTGTTTTTGAGCGCTCATGCATACACTATAATCCCTGACCCTGGGAAACAGATCAGGAACAAAATGAGCAATTAACTAAACAAATGTACAGCACCAACTGTGGCCTGTAATGGGCTGCAAACACTGATAACATCAGCACCGAGGTGTCATGTCACCTGGCACAGTCATGAATGCTCAGTGTCTGATGTCACTCAGTTAAGCTCTGCCATACTGTGCTAACATGCCTTTGTGCTTATTAAATTCAGGACCACTTGCCACAGCTTAATAGGTACCACTGCCACATTTAAGTCAAAAATGAGTGGTCCATCTCTCCCAACATTGTAAAGTGACCATAGTCCCGGAGGATCATGGGGATGGTTTCTCATCAGAGAGAGAGAGACATGACTAGTGGCAAGTTTAACCTGAGGGTCACCTGAGAAGGTGGGACCTCCACGATAACAGCAGCTGGTACAGGCATTGAAGCCACGCTGGTGATGTTACTCTGCATCACAAACCAACCCAACCAAACTAACAGACCTCCATAATCTAGGCCGACACTTCCAGTGTGGGGCAGAGGTAGTGTTGCACTGGGGAAGCTGCTGTCTTTTGGAAGAGACATCAAACTGAGATTCTGTATGCCTTCTGGTTAAAAGTTCCACAGCACTACTTCAAATAGTATGTTTATCAATCAGTCTTCCTGCATCAGTAAAACCACTTACCCAGGTATTATTACTGTTGGTGGGTGTTTGTTCTGTTTAGAAATTGGTTGCTTTTTCCTACACTACCATAGTCTACACTTCAAACACGCTCCAGTAGCTGTAAATAATTTTGGGATGTCCTGAAGTTGTAAAAGGTGTGATAGAATTACAATATCCTTCTTCCTATTTAGTCACTCATTTTAATAATTACTTCATACTCCATCAGCGCAAAATGGTCAAGTCTCTCTAAAGGCTCAAGAAAATGTTAATGTCTATTCCATACTCAATCAAGTTAAGGTATTTAATGATGTGAAAGGAACACTTACCAGTTCAAACATCTAGGGACACAGAATCTGCATTAAGAACGCCCAGATCACATGTGGGTTCAGAGAGATTTACCAGGGTGTAGCCGGGTATGGAAGCTTTGAGTTATAAAGAAAGGCTGGTTGGGTTGGGGCTATTTTCACCAGAGCATAGCAATTTGAGAGACGACCTTATAGAAGTTTGTAAAATAATGAGGGGTATAGGCAGGATTAATGGCAGTTGTCTTTCCCCTGGGATAGGGGATTTCAAGACTCAGGCACACTGTAAGGTGAGAGAGGAGAGATTTAAAAATGACGTAAGGGACAATTTTTTTACACTGAGGGTGGTTTGCGTGTGGAGTGAACTTCCTGAGGAAGTGGTTGATATGGGCACAATTACAACGTTTAAAAGACATTTGGATAAGTACATGAATAGGAAAGGTTGGGAGGGAAATGGGCCAGGAGCAGGCAGGTGGGACTAGGTTTGTTTGGGATTATGTTCGGCATGGCCAGGTTGGACCGAAGGGTCTGTTTCCGTGCTGTATGACTCTATAATTCTATGTGATACAGTAGATGTACAACAATGGCTAACTGACAGACTCATACAACACAAAATAAGGTTAGTCAGTCCATTGTGAACGTCAGCTCTTTAAAAGAGTTATTCATTTTGTCTTAGTCCCCTGCTCTTACCTCATTGACCTGCAATTTATTTTCTTTATCTCTATCTTTAGACTCCAACAACAATGTGACACCACCATCAACAAATGCCTGTCTAAGTCACGCACCATCCTAACATGGAACCATATAATCATTCCTGTACTGTTGTTGGGTCAAAATGCTGGACGTTTTTTTTCCTACCAGTGCTGTGGGGGTACCTGCACCACATGGACTAAGCAGTTTAAGAAAGTGGCTCACCATTATCTTTCCAAGGGCAAGGAGAGCTGTGCTATGAATGACGGCTTTGCAAGCAACATTCATATTCTGTGAATGAATGTGAAAGAGTCTCTCAGATGAGAACTTAATTGTGTACTAATACGAGATTATTTTATGTTCCCTGAACACACCATCCATCTGCTGACCCATGTTGTATTGTCAATCAGTGCTGAATTAGGATAGTCTTGTGCTAGGACTATATCTTACTGACAAGAGGATCCAAATTTCCCAAGTTCACTATAGATGATGTCGTAAGAGCCCATGATGTTGTAGACGTGGATCAGCTGTGGAGATAAAGGGGTTCTTCTTCAGGTGGTTGACCCATGACCAGTGGGGTTCCACAGGGATCAGTGCTGGGACCACAACTGGTCACAGTATTCATGACTTGGAGAAAGGAAGTGGAATATACCGAACTCAGGTTTGCACACAACACAAAAAATAGATGGAAAGGCAAGTTTCAAGAGGGACACAACCAGTTTACAGAGAGGGATTGATAGGTTCAGTATGTGGGCAAAAAGTCAGCAAATGGAGTATGATGTGGGAAAATGTGAAGTTGTTCATTTTGGAAGGGAGAATAAAAGAACAGTGTTAATTATTTGGAGAAAAACGGCAGAAAGCTGCAACGCAAAGGGACTTGTGTGGACTTGTACATGAAACACTGAAAGCTCGCGCACAGCTGCAGCAGGTAACCAGGAAGGCTGTTTCAAGGGGGTTGGAAGAGTAAGGAAGTCTTACTACAACTATACAAGGTGCTGGTGAGACCACATCAGGAGTTCAGTGAGCAGTTTTGGTCCCCTCATTTAAGGAGAGATTTGATTGGATGCAGTTCAGAGAAGCTTTGCTGGGATTATTCCTGGTATGGAGGGATTGTCTTTTGAGTAAAGGTTAAACAGTTTGGAATTCTATTCAGTTTAAAAAAGTTTAGAAAAAAAGAGGTGACCTTATTGAAGCGTAGGATTCTTAAGAGGCTTGACAGGATAAATGCTGAGAGGATGTTTCCCCTCATGGGAGAGTCTAAGACCAGAGGGCATAGTCTCCGAGTAAAGGGATGCCATTTTAAGGTGAAGATGAGCTTCTTCTCTCAGAGGATTGTGAATCCTTGGAACTTCTTCCAGAAAGAGCTGTGGGGTGGAGTCCTTGTGTTTATTTCAGACTGAGATAGACCGATTCTTGGTAAATCAGGGAGTCAAGGGTTACTGGAAAGTAGATGTGAGAAATGTTGTATCAACCATGATCTTATTGAATGGTGCAGAATGTTGAGGGGCCGAACAGCCTACTCCTGTTCATATTTCTTCTGGTTTTACGATCTTAGAGAAAGCAAATTGTGAAAACTCTCACATTATCTGTCTGGACTGGATCAAAGGAAAAAATGCACGTGTATATGACGCTCAGGATGGTCCAAAGCATTTTACATTCAATATAACACTTTCAGAGTAATGTTTGTTACTGTAGGAAAATGGGAAAGCCAACTCATGCACTGAAAGCTCCAACAAACAGTTGTTCTAAAATAATGGCCAAATATTCAATTGCCTTAGCGCTGTTAAAGAGATAACTATTGGTCAGTAATAAAAAATCTGGAATCCTCTTGGAAGAGTTTATTCTGAATTTCTCAAGAACTGTGTTTTTTTCCATTGCCTGATGACTGTGCAGCCAACTGCCCTCAGTTATTAGCATGTGGGAGTGCCAGAGCTTGAAGATAGTGTTAAGGAGCAAATGGAAGGTGCGGCAATTGAGACTCCAGTGCGTGCCATGTCTATGCCACTTCTTTTTTCCACCTCGCTCTAACAATTATACTTCAGTATTTTGGATTTCACGAGAGTCGATTGCATTCGGTCTTCTCCGGAAAGAAGGATTTGCAATTGCAATCCTGTGTCACAGCCTCAGAGTGAGTGAGTTTATCTAACATTTGAGAGGTCCACCAGCTGCTATGCATTGTGAAGGTCCTGGGGGAGAGGAAATGTGCAAATTAGGGAACACAATTACGACTGAGCACAAGGAAAAGCCTCACATTTCAGAGACTGCTGATTGTTACAGTGCAGAAGGAGGCTTTTACGATCTTAGAGATCTCAACCTTCTGTGCTTACATTGCCAAACTCCTGCCTTTTCCTCTATATCCCTGAATGCCATTTCTATCCAAAGAATCATTCAATCGCCTCTTTAATGTCTCAATTGAACCTACCTCCACCACACGTGTAGCCAACACGACTGGGTATCGTGTGACATGTGGGTCCCTGATATTAACCCAACCTTATCTCTCGTGATGAGGGACAGCACTGATCAGCATCTGCAGCTGTGAGACCAGTGAAGGTGACCCCGGTGTCTGCCACTTGTGAATGTTTCACACTCCCTTCTCCGGCACAGGGACCAAGAGCTGAATAATGATCAACTTGAGTGGTTCTTCAAAGCGCTGTCTGTCTTTCTCCTCAAATAGCTTGTGATTCCAGAGTTCAACATCTTGAGTATGACAGCTCCAGCATCTGGAATGTGGCACTGGGAGTGCAACATCCAGGATCCTGCATCTGGAGAGCCACCTACAGAACACAATATCCAGAGGATGGCATCCACAGTCGCCATCAGGAATACCTTCTCAATAGCTTTGCACAAATAAGAGTCTCCATTAACTTTTTCGTGCAGAGGAGGTTGAATAAAGGATCTTACAATTTCTGAGCCAATGTGAGAAGAGGATTGTACCAGGACCGTATCAGCATCGTTGCTATAAGATTCGGTCTGAGATGGAGAACACTGAGTGCCGGACCAAGCTCGTAAATTGAGGAAGGGTAGATTTAACAGGAAAATACTCTCAGGATTATGGGGAAATGTCAGGAGATAGAACTTAATACAAAATGCTTTGAGAACCAGAACAGGCACAATGGGCCAAATGGCCTATTTTGTTCTGTGAACTCTAATTTAACTTGGAACACAGATCCTTTTGAACCATCCATCAAATCAATTCTACCTCATGGCAAGACTCCCAGTCCTGAGTCAGCATGACGTAGTGGGAATATTTTGAAGACTCCGCTTTCCCTACAAACATTGATATCACTGAGGTACTGGGACAACACTGCATCTTATTCATTTGTGGACCAATGCAGCTATCGCTCATGGTTCACATGACGGAAGGAGTACTGGACCTGATCTTGCCCATTCAGGGAGTCACTGGTCAGTGGCAGGAATCCAAGAAGGAATATTGGCCTCTCCGTCTCAACCTTGGCTGACGAGATGAGCTAATTCGGAAGAAGCGAGGGATTAGAATCCATTTGGGATTAAAAGTGCAGTGAGGAATAGGAAGCGGAGATGGGTCTGGGGGTATGGTCTAAACCACTGTAAAATACCCAAGGGTCAACTCTCACTTGCTTCATCAGGCAGAAAACTAAGCTAATGAATCAGGATTTCATGAGTTCAAGAGTGAAGATCTGACTCTAAGACAAACCAGGACAGGGCTTACACAGTTAATGGCAGGGTCCTGGGGCATATTGTCAAAAAGAGAGACCAAGGGGTGCAGGCACATAGTTTCTTGAAATTGGAGTTGCAGATAGACTGGGTGGTGAAGAAACATTGGCACGTTTGCCTTCATCAGTCAAAGTACTGAGTACAGGAATTAGGATGTCATGTTGCCAGACATTGCTAAGGCCACACTTGAAATACTGGTCGCCCTGTTGTAGGAAGTTATTAAATTGTTATTAAATTGAAACAGGTGCAAAAATGATTTATAAGAATGTCACTGAAGCTGGAGGGTTTGAATTATAAGGAGAAGCTGGGACATAATTTCACTGGAGTGTCGGAGGCTATGGTTTATAAAATCATGAGGGGAATGGATAAGGTGAATAGCCAAGGTCTTTTGCCCAGGATTAGGGAGTCCAAAACTAGAGGGCACAGGTTTAAAGTGAAAGGGGCAAGATTTACAAGGGATGTGAGGGACAACATTTTCACATGGAAGGTTGTTGTGTCATTGTTGTCTCACCAGACCATAGGGTCTGCTCTCCCATTAGACAGAGAAGCGACTGGTGGTGATTTAACTTGAGGGCCACCAGACCTCAAGCAGGGGAAGAGGTTGAGAAGGAGAGTCCTTCATAATGACCTCAAACCAGTGATGGGAATTGAACCTATATTGTTGGTATCATCTTGCTCTGTAAACCAGCAATCCAGCCAACTGAGCTAAACCACATGGAGGGCAGCTCATATATGAAACAAGCTGCCTATGAAAGTGGTAGAAACAGGTGCAGTTGCAACATTTAAAAGACATTTGAACATGTACATGTATAAAAAGGGTTTAGAGGGACATGGGCCAAATGCCAGCAAATGGGACTAGTTAAGTTTGGGATACCTGGTTGACATGGGCAAGTTGGGCTGAAGGGTCTGTTTGTGTGACGGATGACTCCAAGACTCTATGAGCTAATCTAACAGAGTAGAGAGATCTGGCCAGTGAGAAATGAGAGACTGCAGTAAAGAGCTGCCACTTTGTCTCAGGGAGCCTTCGGGAAACAGGACAGAAATGGTCTCGCCTTTGGGAAAACAAATCAGCAAAAATATTAATGGAGGAAACATGAGCTTTACTGAAAGAAAAAGGCTGTTGCTTCTGTTGAATGTCAACTGTGTCTCATAACGAGCAGCAAAGGTGTGGAGACAGAGGGGCCAAGATGGAGCATGTTGTGGTAAGAGGTCCTTGCAAACCGAAGGTGCGTAGAGAGTGATGGGATAATGTTTGGGTGGTGGTGAATGTATTTGCTGTTTGGGTTTTATCAGGATCTATGGTTTCTGACTCATGTATAAATGCAGAGTGCCAACACCAGCAGAGAAACCTGATGCTGACCATACAGAGGTGGGGTAGGGTTGGTTTGGTTTCACTGATATTGTGAAGAGACTGCCAATCAAGCTGCTCAGAGCTTGATACCTGACTTTCCGAAGATTAACCCACCCAGACCCATTCCCCTATCCTATTACTCCACATTTCCCCTGACTAATCTTCACAACTAACCTTCACATCCCTGAACACTATGGCAATTTAGCATGGCCAATTCACCTGACCCGCACATTTTTTGTTTTGTGGGAGGAAACCGGAGTACCCAGAGGAAACACGCGCAGACACGGGGAGAGTGTGCAAACTCCACACAGACAGTCGCCCGAGGATGGAATCAAATCTGGGTCCCTGGCGCTGTGAGGCAGCAGTGCTAACCACTGAGCCACCGTGCCACCCTATCCTTACTGACGGTGGTCTGTTGGTGAAAAGGTTGTGAATCCAGTTTCTGAGGGAGGTGCAGAGACCGTGATCCCAGAGTTTGGAGATCAGTTTATTTGGAATTATGGTGCTGAATGCAGAGTTGTAGTCAATAGGTAGAAGCCTGACCTGGGTATCCTTGTTGTCCAGATGTTCCAAGAATCAGTGTAGGGCCTGAGAGATGGGGTCTGCCATGGACCAGTTGTGCTGGTCGGCAATTTGCGAGGGCTCAAGGCAATCTGGGAGGCTGCAGTTGATGTGAGCCATAACTAACCTGCCAAAGCACTTCATAATTACAGAGGTCAGAGCCACCAGGCTATAGTCATTGAGGCGCGTTGCATGATTTTTCTTTGGAACCAGAATAATGCTGGTCTTTTTGAAGCAGGTGAGGACTTTGGATTGTAGTAAGGGGAGGTTGAAGATGTCAGCGAATACTCCTGCCAGCTGGTCTGCATGGGATCTGAGTGCATGGCCAGGGACTCCATCTGGGCTGGCCGCTTTCCATGGGTCCACCCTTAAGAAGGCGGTTTCCATAGGAACAGGCGCATCCGAGGCTGATGGGATAGGTGACGTTGTTTCACTGACCTTCTGCTGAAAGCAAGTGTAGAATGCATTGAGCTCATCGGGTAGGGATGTGCTATTGTCGCGCAATTCTGTTCAACTCGCTTTATAGCCCATTATGTCGTGTAAGCCTTGCCACTAATAACAGATGTCATGTGGTTAGTCTGGCTCCCAAGCTTAGTTTGGTATTGCCTCACGGCGCCTCTGATGGCCTTACAGAACAATACTATCCTTTGTTGTTACATATACTCCAGGACTGTGAAAGGTTTTTACAATGGCTGGCCTTTAATGGCGCCATCTTAGATACAAGTACCTGGGCACAAATCTTACGGAGTAAAAATAAATAGAATTATTATGCAAAAGAGGAAACAGTAACATTACTAACAGTGTCTGAGAATGAGTTAAAAATGAGGTAGTTATAACAATCTGAAAAGGATCTACGTTACAATCCAATGAAGAATTCCAAATAGCAGCAGCTCAGCACGTGGCACCAGGCATCAGTCCAATAAATATCCCACATCGCCCCAGCTTCCAGACCGTTCCTCACCGGCACTCAGCCGCAACAAGGTAAGTCACGCTATGCCGGGATTCACTTTCCCTGCTGCTGTCACTCCCAGGATTCCCCTGTGGCCGTCGCTCCGGGATTTGTCCTGTGACTTGGCCTGTGCTCAGTCTGCCGCCACTGCGGGGCACCTCAGCTCCTGCCCAGTCTCCTGTTGTGGGGTGATGGGAGGGGGGGTGGAGGGGTTAAAAGTTCAGGGGGGTGGGATGGAAGCAGAAAAAGAAAGAGAGCAGAACATACCACAGACAGGAGGGAAAAGAAGAAAGGAAAGGGAAAAGGAACTGGCAAGCAGAGGAGCTCCAACTGGAGCTCCCTACCCTGCCACCATCGTCTACCTGCATTTCCTGTAAAGCTCAGGGTCGCCTGATTTGAAGGCCTCAGACCTCAGCAGGGAGTGGATATTCCTGTTCATCCATGGTTTCTGGCTGAGGAATGTTTGAGTGAACTTCTTCAGCACACAATCATCTACACTTTCATCTATACATCATTTAATAATGAAGTCTGTAACAATAGTGGCATACTCCTTTAGGTTGCCCGCTGAGTTCTTGAATATGGACCAGTCCCCTAAGTCGAAGCAGTCTTGCAGAAGCCATTCGGACCATCACTGCACTATTTTCAATACTGGGTCCTCACACCTCAATTTCTGCTTGTACGCTAAGAGGAGGAACACAGGGTTGTGGTCTAATTGAACAAAATGAATTAAATTAGCTGTGGTTTTAGTTTATTTACAGTGGTTTTGATTTACGCAAATTGTAAAAGGTCACAAATTTCACTCTAAAGGTTACTTTGCATTGTGGTTTTTATCATTTTGGCATTTTTAATTGCAATCAATAGTTTGTGGATAGATGAGAGTAGTGGTGTTTTTGTAAATTTACTTACAAAGAACAAAGATGAGGTAGTTATAACAATGTGAAAAGGATTTATGTTACAGTCCAGTGAAGAATGCCAAACAGCAGCAGCTCAGCACGTGGCACCAGGCACCAGTGCAGCACAAGAACAGGCCCTTTGGCCCATCAAGTCTGCACTAACATATGACACCTTTCTAAACCAAAAACCTTTAGCCTCTATGCAGTCCGTATACCTCTAGTCGCTACCTACTCGTGTATCTGTTGATACAGGTATCCCCCACTATCCGAAAGTACAGCGTTCCCAGGAAACCTTTCATAAACCAAAAATGGCATAAAGCGAAGGTGCATGATTTATGTGGGAAAAATTTCATTGTTTCACATAAAAGTGAAAATCCTCTTCGGATTCGCAAAACGAGTATTCCATCTGGGTTGGCAGGTCTTTCATAAAAACAAAGTGGCATAAAGTGAACGTTCAAAAAGTGGGGATATCTGTATGCCTCTTCAGTCTTACTGTTATGTCCATCTCCACCACTTCCCCTGGCAGCACATTCCAGGCACTTACTTACACCCGCTGTGTAAAACAAAACTTGCCCCCTTTCACCTTAAACCTCTGTCCCCTAGTAATTAACATTTAGATTAGATTAGATTAGATTACTTACAGTGTGGAAACAGGCCCTTCGGCCCAACAAGTCCACACCGACCCGCCGAAGCGCAACCCACCCATACCCCTACATTTACCCCTTTAACCTAACACTATGGGCAATTTAGCATGGCCAATTCACCTGACCCGCACATCTTTTGGACTGTGGGAGGAAACCGGAGCACCCGGAGGAAACCCACGCAGACACGGGGAGAATGTGCAAACTCCACACAGTCAGTCGCCTGAGTCGGGAATTGAACCCGGGTCTCTGGCGCTGTGAGGCAGCAGTGCTAACCACTGTGCCACCGTGCCGCCCACGGGAAAAAGACGCTGACTATCTGTACTAACCATGCCTCTCAACTTTGTAAACTTGTATCAGGTTGCCCCTCATCTTCGATGTTCAAGTGAAAACAAACCAAGTTTGTCCAATCTCTCTCCATAGCTAGTACCCTCCAAACCAGGCAACATCCTGGTAAACTGTTTCTGCAAATCTTCCAAAGCCTCCACATCCTTCTTGTAGCGTGGTGACCAGAACTGTCCACAATATTACAAATGTGGCCTAGCTAAAGTTCTGTACAGCTGCAACATGACTTGCTAGTTTTTATGCTCTATGCTCCGAACAATGAAGGCAAGCATGCCATATGGCTCCTTGACTGCCTTATCCATTTGTGTTGTGACTTTCAGGGAACTGTGAACTTGTACACCAAGATCCCTCTGTATGTTAATGTTTCATAGTGTTTTGCCATTTACAGTATACTTTCCTCCTGAACTAGACCTTCCACAATGCATCACCTCGCACTTGCCGAGGTCAAACTGCCATATCTCTGCCCAACTCTCCAGCCAGTCTATAGGCCCCAGCAGTTTTCTCACTTGTCTCCCTCAACACTCTGGGATAGATTCCATCAGGTGCTGGGGGACTTGTCTAGTTTGATGCTTTTCAAAACACCCAATACCACCTCCTTTTTCATATTGACATACCCGAGGATATCAATATAATCCTCCTGAGACTCACCATCCACCATGTCTTTCTCCTTTGTGAATACCAATGCAAAGTAGTTATTAAGGACCTCACCCACTTCCTGCAGCTCCATGCATAAATTCCCTCCATTGTGCTTGAGTGGACCTACCCTTTCCCTAGCTACCCTCTAACTCTTCATTTATGTATAAACAGTCTTGAAACTTTCCTCAATCCTGTTCGCCAAGGTCACTTCATGGCCCCTTTTAGCCCTCCTAATTCCTTGTTTGAGTTCCTTCCTGCTGTCTTTGCACTATGTCTTTGTGTATGACTCCTCCTTCTTTCTAGACGAAAGTGAGGACTGCAGATGCTGGAGATTCGAGTCAGGATTAGAGTCCCTGATGAAGGATACCTGCCCAAAACGTCAGTTTTCCTGCTCCTCGGATGCTGCCTGACCTGCTGTGCATTTCCAGCACCACTCTAATCTTGACTCCTCTTTCTTTCTGACTAAGCTCACAATTTCTCTTGTCATCCAAAGTTCTTCTGCCATCCTTATATTGTATTTTACAGGAACATGCTGGTCCTGAACTCTAGTCAACTGGCATTTAAAAGGTTCCCACATGCCAGATGTGGATTTACCCTCGAACAGCCATCTCCAAACTACATTCCCCAGTTCCTGCCTAATATTGTGATAGTTAGCCTTTCCCCAGTTTAGTACTTTCACCTGAGGACTACTCTTATCCTTATCCATTAGCAAGCTAAAACTGACGGAATTATGGTCACTGTTCCCCAAATGTCTCCCCCCACTGAAACTTCGATCACTCGGCCTGGCTCATGCCCCAACATCGGCATGGCCCCTTCCCTTTCAAAAACACATCCTGAACGCACCTAACAAACTTCCTGCCATGCAAGCCCTTGGCACTAAATGGGTCCCAGTCAGTATAAAGGAAGCTAAGATAACCCATTACAAAAACACAGTGGCTCAGTGGTTAGCACTGCTGCCTCACAGCACCAGGCTCCCAAGTTCGATTCCAGCCTCGGGTGACCGTCTGTGTGGAGTTTGCACATTCTCCCCATGTCTGCAGGGGTTTTCTCCCACAGTCCAAAGATGTGCAGATCAGGTGAACTGGCCATGCTAAAATTGCCCATAGTGTTAGGTCAATTAGTCAGAGGGAAATGAGTCTGGGTGGGTTACTGTTCAGAGGGTCGGTGTGGATTGGTTGGGCTGAAGGGCCTGTTTCCACACTGTAGGGAATCTAATCTAAAAACTCTATTGTTTTCACATTTTCTCATAAATCTATCCACATACTTGTTTCTCTATCGCCCCCTGGCTGATGGGAAGCCTGTAGTACAATCCCTGTGGTGATTGCATACTTCCTGTTCCTGAACTCTACCCATATGGATGAGCCCTCCAAGATGTCATCCCTCAGTACTGCTGTGATATTCTCCCTAATCAGTAACACAACTCCCCCACCTCTTTTACAACCTTTGCTAGTCTACCTGAAACATTTCAATCCTGGAATGTTAAGTCACCAGTCCTATCCCTCTCTCAACCAAGTCTCTGTAATGGCTACAACATCATCGTAACATGTAAGAATCCAAGCTTTAAGCTCGTCTGCCTTACCTGCCATACTCCTCATATTCCACGAATTCACAGGATGAGGGTGTCACTGACTAGGCCAACATTTATTGCATTCATAGAGGGCTGTGAGTTTCTCCAGCAATCAACAGTAGATTCATGGTCGTCGTTAGACTCTTAATACCAGATATCTTTATCCACCATGGTGGGATTCAAACCCAGGTCCCCAGAACTCTACCTGGGTCTTGGATTAACAGTCCAGCAATAATACCAGTAGGACATTGCCTTCCCAAAACAAATACACTTCAGTCCGCAGGTCTCATTGTGTTCAGTAACCTCTCCCTGTCTGTTTATCCTCTTAATCTTACTAGCCTTAGTCTCTGACCCTCCTCGATCATTTTACTTGCTGACCTATTGCTTTAGCTCCTGTGCCCTTGCTGTACTAGTTTAAACCCTCTCGAGTGTCACCAGCAAACCTCCCTGCCGGGATATCGATATTCCTCCAGTTTAGGTACAACCCGTCCTTGTACAAGTCCCTCCTGCCCTGGAAGATATCCCAATGATCCACATAATTGAAGCTCTTCAGCCGTGTATTTAACTGTACTACCTTCCTATTCCTAGTCTCACTGGCATGTGGCACAAGAAGTCATCCCTAGATTATAACCCTAGAGGTCCTGCTTTTCAATTTCCTACCTAAGTCCATAAATTCCCTTTCCAGGACCTCATCTCTGTTTCAGCCTATGTCATTAGTCCACAATCTCTGACTGCTCACCCTCCCCCTTTCAGAATATCCTGTACATTCTCAGAAACATCCTGGCACCGGGGAGGCATCTCACCATCCTTGAGTCTCTATCCCGGCCGCAGAAACACCTATCTGTGCCCCTGACCGTACAGTCCCTTAACCCTAGCACTCACTAACACTTCGACCGTTCCTGCTGTACAACAGAGAAGGTTGTGGGGCCACTGACTTGGCTGCTTTCCCTTGAGTATCCAAACGGTGTCCCTGTTTGAGAGGTCAATGGCCACAGGTCACTCCAGGGGATTCCTGCACTGCCTGCCCACATTTATTTGCCATCCTAGTGGTTGCCATCTCTTCCCCGCCTGTGTAGCACTTACTGGTGGTGTGACCAGCTCGCTAACCGTGCTATCCACAACCTTCTCAGCCTCATGGATGCTCCATAGTGAGTCCATACTCAGCACCCAGTCATCCAGGCAGCAAATCGGAAGCTGCAGCTGAACACACTTCTTGCATACATGGTCTCCATGGAGACTAGAAGCATCCCTGATTTCCCATGTTTTGCAGACGGAGCATTCTACGAAAAGTCAAATATTTTGTTCAAGATTTGGTGACGTTGTCACATGCAACTAGGGGCAATGCAAAACATTTTCAAATATTGGCAAAATGACTCTTGTCCAAATGCCATGCAATAGTACGCAGTTCAATGCCATGTGATTGCAAAGCACATGACCAAGTGACCAGAAAATTCAATTTTCTTCTGTTCTTCCAAGAGTATCTGGCAGGAGGTGATTAACCTGAAACATTAGATTAAATTTTGACTTTGGAGGCAGGAAACAGACTGGGTTGCAAATGAGAGACTTGCAAGACTGGTATATTTTGAGACTAACTCTTTAATTTCAGGTAAAATGGAGTCATGTGCCAAGCTTTGAATTCCACCAGACACTAAGACTGGGTTTAGCCGTGTTTAAAGGTTGCACAGGTTGATTTACTAGGAAGATAACTATCTTATGATGACTGTGCATGAACTGTTATGCTTTAGATCTCACAGGGAAATGTTAGGTTTTATCAATGGTTATATTTTAAACAGTCTTTTTCATTCCAAGCTAGAATGGAGTTAGGAGTCGAGCAAACTACTAATTGGCATTTCTATCTGGATTTACATTGCCATGGCGATGGGTTTGGAAAGGGAAGAATTGATAGTAAGCTAGTGTAGTATTGGGTTACAGGGTTTTTCATCACTGAACCTCACAGTTCCAAGTGAGTCTACAAGAATCACAGACACCGCGAAGAAACAGGAGTTTGAGGCAGGCAGTCCTCCAGAAATGCTGAACCTATTTTCCACAATGCAGGATATGGGAGCTCACACTCAGGTTGAAGAGCTTGAGGTTGTGAAGTTTTTAAGGGGATTGGAAGATTTGCCTAGCTTGGATAGATGGAAGGAATCTCCTGTATCATCACCATCATCATCATCACAGTGAAAGTCAATTCTGGGAAATCATAGAATCATAGGATCCCTACAGTGTGGAAGCATGCCATTTGGCCCATTGAGTGCACACTAACCCAACAGAGAGTAACCCACCCAAACAGCCCCAACCCTGTCCCTATAACCCTGCATTTCCCATGGGTAATCCACCTAACCTGTACATCTTTGGATTGTGGGAGGAAACCGCAGCACTCGGAGGAACCACACGCCACTTCCCAAATGATCTCCAAATCCCTTTTCTTTCATCTATTGCCCCTTTTGTTCTCCTATAACCAGTCTCCCCCCCCATGATCTCCCACCCTCTTCGTTCATTTATTGCCTTCTTCATCCTGCTATCTCGAGGTTATTTCTGTTCCCATTTCCCAAAACAAACCTCCCACTTCCTTTTCTTTTTTTTATAGCCCCTTTTTTTTATCCCCCTAACAGAATTCTACCTCCACCCTCTGCCCTTCACTTTTGCTTGTTGCCCCATCAAACCACGGTTGCTCACAGGCTGTAGCAGGCCTGAGGCTCAAGGCCCAGCAGTGGGCTGGTGATTCCCGAGGTGAAGGATCTCCTGCAGACCCAGTCCAGTCCACCATGAGGTGGCACTGGTGGACTTGTTGGCCCCAGGGGTCTCATTTTTGGGATGAAATGTAAAACATCAAGCTAATGAGCAGAAGCATAGTGAATAGAAATAGGAAATTTAGTGTAATCCACTACGGGAAATCTAATTTTAAGATTCCTCTTTGAAGCCCTCGCTGTTGGATGAACCTGAAGGGTTCGATTGTTCTCTGTTGGGAGTAGTGAGGTGTGCAGCCACTGTGTGATTGCAAGGACATTTTAAATCACTGTCAATAATCCTTGCATACTGAGAATCTAGTGTTATCCCTGCATTGCCCCAAAGTCTATCATGTTATACAATATACAGCAATCCATGGAATACTCAGCAAAACATGGTCCAAAAAAATTGTGATCTGAAAACAGCAACTGAGTGGTGCTGGAAGTCTACTGGTGGTTTGGTCCTATGACGAAGAGAATGAATTCAAGGAATTTGACAACTTTTATTCCAGGTTGAGAGTTAACTGGTGAAACAGGTGGTTCAATTACACTTGCTTATTTTCCAACTTCATTTAACAATTGATGCCTTAAGGCTGTCTCTGGAATCTGTAATTACCCACAGCTTTGATATTGGACTGACAGCCCAAAATCCAATTAGCTATAAATATGAGCGCACTGCTTCAAATAAAACCAGCAGTGATTTCTTTCATTTCTTATCTCTTACTTCCCGCACCGCACCACTGCAGCATTTTCTCCTGCCATCTGCACTGCACCGTTGCAACATCATCTCTCACTGACTGCATTGCACTATTACTTCTGAATCTCTCACTGCCTGCACTGCACCACTGCAGCATCTTTGTCCACTATGTGCACCGCACCATTGCAGCAGCATCTCTCACTGCCTGTACTACATCATTGCAATAGCATCTTTTCCTGCCTGCATCTCATCATTAAAGCATTGTCTATTACTGTCTTCACTGCACCAATGCAACAGTATCTCTTGCTGCCTGCACTGCACCATTACAAGCACTGCCTCTTCCTGCCTGCACCACACAGTGAGAAACAAAGCTCACTCACTTCAATAATTTCAGTCCGAGACAAGATCTGCAGCAATCAGTATGTTTATTATACGTTTGCAAGCGTGGTGCTTGGAATAGACACGCAGAGTTCAGCAAGTACATACCTTACATAGGATTCACTACTCCAAACCCGGTGCCCATTACTATGGTTTTCTCTTGCCTTCTCCGGCCTTGTGCTTAACAAAGTACAAGTTTTACTTGGCCATTTCACCACATCCTGCTGTGGCCCATTGTTAGGTATATCCTCCTTCATTGCTATCTATTTTCCCCACTTGTGACATTTCCTCCCTTTCCCCAACCATATTGATCCTTATGACCTTTTAATTGGGGTTTGTTTTTTGCTTTTGCAGAAGTGGGAAACAGATGCTCATAACTACTGCTTCTACAAGCATATCTGACTTAACCTACATCCTCACAGCACCTTATCTATTTGTCTGTAACATCTACCATTGTTTGCAGGCACGTTTCATTCTTGTATGCACATTTTAGCTAATACAAAAACAATTATATATTTCCTTCGCATAGTTTTCATTCTTGTTGACTCAGCTCTTGGTTGAAACAATTATACACTGGTGAGAGTGCATTTACCTTGCATAAGTAATTATGATTGCAGAAGTAACACTACTTTACCTATATCCCACAACACCATTACAGTATTGTCTCTTACTGCCTGCACTGCACCACTGCAGCAGCAGCTGTCATTGCCTGCAGGCACCATTGCAGCATGATATCCCCCTCCTGTACTGGACCGTTGCAGCTTCCTCTCTCCATCCCTACACATCCTTTGAGTTTTTGGAGTCCTCTTCATATCTGTGTTTCATTTGTGTGTGTCTCTACCTCTTCCTTCAAGGACACCTTAAACATTAACATCTTACTTTAGTCCACTCCCAAATAAATTTCTATATTTCTCTGTCCCTTACAGTCACAGAACGCTTTGTGTTGGAGCTGGGTCATTGCTATAAGAAGCATTTACAGGGGCCTCACACCTCTCACAAATAAGTCCTAACTCCTTGTTAATCATTGCTGACTCTGAGCTCATGACCTCAAAATGTCAATTAAATGATCCCACTTGGACTCACGCATTGGAACATCCTACAACAATGTATATCTACACTGAACTTATCAGATGTTTCATGACTGGTCTCATTCACACTTCCTGTTGCCTTTGCTTCACAATGCCTTGTATCATTTAGTCACTCTTGTCTCTGTGACCCTTACCCTATCACACGCTTTCCCCTTTGCTCATTCCACATCCCTCTTTCCCTGCATCTGAATGTGCTTAAAAATTGTTCACTCCTCAGCACCTTCTATTTTGGTGAAAGTTAACCATCGAACTTCTTGACAAGATTTGTAGCTCAGGTTGTGGATGAGGTTGTTGACTTGCTCACTGAGCTGGTAAGTTGGTTCGCAGATCTTTCACCACCATTCCAGGTAACATCATTTGTGCGCCTCTGGTGAAGCATTGGTGTTCTGTCCTGCTTGCTACTTATGTGTCCCAGTTTGCTGAGGTGGGTGGTATCATATCCAGTTTTGCTCCTTAGTGGTTGGTATATAGGGTCTAACTCTACCTGTTTGGTCATGGAGTTCCGGGTTGAGTGCCAGGCCTCCAGGAATTTTCCTGTGCATGTCTCTGTTTGGCTTGTCATAGGATGGACATGTTGTCCCAGTCGAACTGGTGTCCTTCTTTGTGCACATGTATGGACACAAGTGATAGTTGATCATGTCTCTTAGTGGCTGGTTGGCGTTTGTGTACCTTGATGGCTAGTTTTTTTCCGGTTTGCCAATATGTAATGTTTGTGGCAGTATTTACGCATTATTTTGTACATAACGTTGGTCCTACTGGTTGTGGGTATGGGATCCTTTCTGCTCGTCAGTGGCAGTCGTCGTGTGGGTTTGTGGGCTGCCATGATACCCAGGAGTTGGAGTAGGCTGGTGGTCATTTCCAATATGTCCTTGATGGATGGTCAGTGTATCTAGACGTGTTGTGTCTGTCTGTTGCGGGTTATGCTTTTTGGGTAACTGTTGTTTTTGAAGACATTGTGTAGGTATTCTTCTTCAGCTTTATGCATCTCCGGGGTGCTGCAGTGTGCTATGTCTCACTTGAACAATGATCTGATGCAGCTCCCTTTGTGGGTTGGTTGTTGTCTGTGTGGGTGGCCTTCCTGTACAGGCTGGTCTGGAGCTCCCCATTGGCCTTGTGTCCGACCATTGCATCCAGGAAGGGGAGTCAGTTGTTGTTCTCTTCTTCCTTGGTGAATTTTATGTTGGTAAGGATGTTGTTTATGCATTGATGGGTTTGATAATGACAAAATTCCATGTAGAGGATCCAAAGTTTAGGCTGGATAGTGAGAAGGGCTATCTGTTCTAGTCTTTGCATTACGACTTTCGCTATTAATCCTGATATCAGCGATCCCACGGGTGTTGTGTTGATTCGGCTGTATAGCTGGCCGTTGAAGGTGAAGTGGGTCATGAGGCACAGATCCAAAAGTCTGAGGGTGCTGTCCATGCTGATGGCGCTGGTGTTGTAGGATGTCTGAATTACTGGCCCATCTAGTAGTGAGGCTACTGTTTCCTTGGCTAGTGAGACGTCTGCGGTGTAGTCACGTCAAAGGTTAACCATGTTGAAATGTTCACTCTATTTCTGTCTCCACTGACACTGTCTGCCAAGCTGGGAATTTCCAGCATTTCCTGGTTTTATTTCACAATTACAATTGTCCAGTAACAAAGCGGGAAATGTCTATAGATCCCACAGGGATCTGTGCTCGGTCCCTTATTATTCATGATATATATAAAGGATATAGATGACATTTGTGGGAGAGGTGGTAAGTTTGTGGATGGAAGAGATTGGCTAGGTGGTTGACGATGAAGTGGGGGGGGGGTGTTTGGGTTTCAGGAAAATATAAATGGATTGGTCAGATGTGCAGATCAGTGGTAGATGGAACTTAACCTGGATAAATGTAAGGTAATGCAAGGAAGAAGACAAGGGTGTACTGAATGAGGACACTAGGAAGGAACAGAGGAACATGGGGATTTTGGAGTGCTTGTCCACAGATCATTGAAGGCAGCAGGACAGATTAACAGGATGGTTAAGAAGGCATGTGGGACACTTGCCTTTATCAGCCTTGGCACAGATTATAAGGACAGGGAAGTTATGTTGAATCTATACAGAACTTTGGCTAGGCCACAGCTGGAGTAGTGTGCAGTTCTGTCACCAAACTATAAGAAGGATGTGATTGAACTGGAGTGGGTGCAGTGTAGATTCACCAGGATGTTGCTCGGAATGGGGCATTTTAGCTCTGAAGAGAAGCTGGATTGGTTTAGGTTGTTTTCTTGGGAGCAGGGAAGGGAGAATTTGATTGAGAATATCTGGGGCATGGACAGGGTGGATAGGAAACAGCTGTTCCCCTCAGTTGAACAGTCAATAGCATTGGGGCATAACTTTAAAATGAAAGCCAGGAGCTTTAGAGGGCATTTGAAGAAAAGGATTTTCATCCGGGAGGGTGCTGGGGGTCTCAAATGCACAGACTGGGAGAGTAGGAGGCAGGAAGTCTCCCAAACTTTAAACATTACTTGGACCAGTGCTTGAAATGTCATAACATTCACAGCTTTGGGCCTAGTGTGGGACTACTGTAGAGGTAGCAGTCTGCTTTTGGTGATACAGACTCGATAAGCAGAAGGCCCTCTTCAATACTGGATGATTCAATGGGATAGGCAGTATATAAGAAGGGCTAATGCCCGAAACGTCAATTCTCCTGTTCCCTAGATGCTGCCTGACCTGCTGCGCTTCTCCAGCAACACATTTCCATCTCATAGGCAGTATATAACACATGCAACTTGTATAATGCGGTAACTCTGGAAGAGGCTTCAGTTGCCTGCACCACTGAACTGGCAGCATTGTATTTATGTACCAGGTATGCGTGATTGTATGGCTGGTAATGGTACCTCTCATTGTGCTATCCATCCACAGAGACGAGGCAAGGTCTAAACCTCAATGTTTTGCTTGTGCTGACCAAATCTTCTCAAGTCCTGCAAGGTTGTCTAACCACAGAATTAGAGACAAAAACAAAGTCCTGAGGAAGGGTTACACCTGAAACGTTGACTTCTCCACCTCCTGATGCTGCCCGGCTTGCTGTGTTCTTCCAGCCTCCTGCTTGTCTAACCACAGAATTAGACAGGAATTACTTTCCAGCAACCAGGGTGTACCTTTTGCACCATTGTCTTCCCAACCTACTTCTCCCACCTCTATCAGCATATCCCGTAATCCTTCCCTTCCCTCTGTGCTGATCACACTTCTCCGAAACGCTCCTTATCTACCTCACTCCATGAGGTGGAGAGTTCCTAACTCTCAATGCTTCTTGGATTCAGTTCTTACTCTTTCACTTGTCTGACTTATTAGTGGCTATCTGACACTAATAACCTCTGCCTGTAGATTCCCTTGCAAACCAGAACATTTGCTGTGGCGAGGTTATGAGATAGTCAATTGAATTAAAACGTGCTTAGCCTTGCACTTTAACCTGCATGGTAAGGCTTTAGATCCTGAAACCATTCATCGACCAATATGATGAGTTACAGCTTTCTGAGCTTCTAAACATTTGTGAGTTAGTCCAACACAGGACGTTAGCCCCATGTATCAGTTTCTGATAAACAAATACCTGGTCCTGAAGTTGTCCTGCATCAAACCACTTCCCAGTTACACCCAGAATTTCCTATCCTGGAATAGTGTTTAAACTTTGATTTCAACATTAGTGTTCCTCTGTTATCAGATTTCTGATGCTCCGAATTTAAGACGTAACAAAGAAGATTGATGAGGGCAGAGCAGTAGATGTGGAGAAAGTGAGGACTGCAGATGCTGGAGATCAGAGCTGAAAAATGTGTTGCTGGAAAAGCGCAGCAGGTCAGGCAGCATCCAAGGAGCAGGAGAATCGACGTTTCGAGCAAGAATGCCCGAAACGTCGATTCTCCTGCTGCTTGGATGCTGCCTGACCTGCTGCGCTTTTCCAGCAACAAATTTTTCAGAACAGTAGATGTGATCTATATGGACTTCAGTAAGGCATTCGACAAGGTTCCCCATGGGAGACTGATTAGCAAGGTTAGATCTCATGGAATACAGGGAGAACTAGCCATTTGGATACAGAACTGGCTCAAAGGTAGAAGACAGAGGATGGTGGTGGAGGGTTGTTTTTCAGACTGGAGGCCTGTGACCAGTG
>NC_057719.1:80001035-80013335 GCF_004010195.1 Chiloscyllium plagiosum
GCAACATTTAAGAGGCATTTGGATGGGTATATGAATAGGAAGGGTTTGGAGGGATATGGGCCGGGTGCTGGCAGGTGGAACTAGATTGGGTTGGGATATCTGGTCGGCATGGACAGGTTGGACCGAAGGGTCTGTTTCCATGCTGTACATCTCTATGGCTCTGAGAGCCTTTGTGAAGTCAGGGTTGAACTTATCAGGACATGGTCGCACAGGGACATTTGAAACTTGGCCACAGGCTCATTGGACTAGACTTCAGCGGGAATAAACATGACGAAGGAAGCAAAGTGGGCTACTGTCTCATTGTAAACCATTTTACAGCATTGCGTCAAGTAAAGATCTATGCCATAGAGGGCACATGCAAACAGAACATGAAACACAGCACATAAGGTAGACATATGCAGAACACTTGAGCACATAAAAAATTAGGAGCAGGAGTATACCACCCAGTCCCTCAAGTTTGCTGTATCATTCTATAAGATCATGGCTGATCTAATTACTCAATACATTCTCGTCTACTCCTGGTCACCTTCCACTGTCTTGCTCATTAGGAATATATCCACTTCCGCTTTCAAAATATTCAAAGACTCTTCTCCCACCCTGTCTTGAGGCCAGAACTTCCAAAGGTCATGAACCTGCATGAGAAAAAGTTCTCCTCATCTCTGTTCTAAATGGGAGACCTCTTATTGTTAAATGGTGACATTTAGTTCTCGATTTTTGCATAAGAGGAAATGTCCTTTCCACATCCAGCCTGTCAAGTCCCTTCAGGATTATATATGTGTCAATCAACATGCCTCTCACTTGTCTAAACGCCACTGATTTAAAGGCGCTGTTGATGACATCTTCCATCATTTTACTGATGATCGAGAGGACACTGATGGGGTGGTAATTGACCGTGTTGCTGCTTTTTATGTACAGGACATACCTGGGCAATTTTCCACATTGTCGGGTAGATACCAGTGTTGCAACTGTACTGGAAAACCTTGGCTGGGGAAATAGCAAGTTCTGGGACACAGGTCTTCAGCACTATTGCCAGAATGCTGTCAGGACCCACAATGTTCACAGTATCCAGTGCCTCCAACCATTTATTGATACCATGTGGAGTGAATCGAATTGACTGATGAATGGTATCTGTGATGCCGGGGACCACTGGAGGAGGCTGAGCTGGATCATCCTCTCGGCACTTCTGCCTGAAGATTGCTGCGAATGCTTCAGCTTTATCTTTTGCACTGATGTGTTGGGCTCGCCCATCATCGAGGATGGGGTTATTTGTGGAGCCTCCTCCTCCAGTGAGTTGTTTAATTGTCCACAACCATTCACATTTGGATGAGGCAGAACCGCAGAGGGTAGATCTGATCCGTTGTTTGTGAGATTGCTTTGCTCTGCTGCTTATGCTGTTTTGCTTGCGAGTAGTTCTGTTTGGTAGCTTCACCAGGTTGATGCCTCATGTTCAGGTCTGCCTGGTGCTACTCCTGGCATACACTCTCTATTGAACCAGGGTTGATCCCCTGTCTTGATGGTAATGTGGGGGTTGAGTGGGGGAATGTACTGGGCTATGAGGTTGCAGATTATGCTGGAGTACAATTCTGCTGCTGTCCCACAGCGCCTCATGGATGCCCAGTCTTGAGCTGCTAGATCTGTTCAAAGTCCATTTAGCACTGTGATAGTGCCACACAATATGATTAAGGGTATTCTCAATGTGAAGGTTCTAGCAATATACCTTTCTATTCAGCAATATTGATTGTTCATTTATTCATTTGTTATGTTCAAACGTGATCACCACTTGTTAAATTTGTGGAAGCAGGTATAGGCATTAAATGCAGCTTTCTAAACACTCTGAGATAAAGGAAAATAACCATTCTTACCAGCTATTCTCAAAATATTTGCTGAGAGCTTCCCTCTGCCCTTCCAATTCATCTGGCATGCTTGCCTTCATTATGATATTCACTGGTGCCTCTGTGCCAACTCTAGCAGGGTGACCTCTTCACCAACACTTCCAGGCAGACCGATCCTGGGTGGAAAGCAAGAAAAACTTCTCCGGGGGCAGTCTGGTAGTAAAGAAATCGTCAACGACAAATGTAACAATCTAAATGTGGCAATGTTGGGAGAGATGAGCATGTGGTGGAATTAAATTTTTTTAAGTTGTGAAATTGGAAGGTGCTGTTGAAGTCATCTTGGCAAGTTGCTAACTTTCATATTTCATTACATACTTAAAAAAATTTAATTCCACCACATGCTCATCTCTCCCAACATTGCCACATTTAGATTGTTACATTTGTCGTTGACGATTTCTTTACTACCAGACTGCCCCCAGAGAAGTCTTTCTTGCTTTCCGCCCAGGATCGGTCTGCCTGGAAGTGTTGGTGAAGAGGTCACCCTGCTAGAGTTGGCACAGAGGCACCAGTGAATATCATAATGAAGGCAAGCATGCCAGATGAATTGGAAGGGCAGAGGGAAGCTCTCAGCAAATATTTTGAGAATAGCTGGTAAGAATGGTTATTTTCCTTTATCTCAGAGTGTTTAGAAAGCTGCATTTAATGCCTATACCTGCTTCCACAAATTTAACAAGCGGTGATCACGTTTGAACATAACAAATGAATAAATGAACAATCAATATTGCTGAATAGAAAGGTATATTGCTAGAACCTTCACATTGAGAATACCCTCAATCATATTGTGTGGCATATGTCCCCACTACTTTCCATTTTGAAATGGTACCCCCAACTCTCCCTTGTCTATGGACTATATCTCGCTTTCTTCCCTGTATCAGGATATTCAACATTCCCATTTTACTTTTGTGCCCGCCGCCCCCCCCCCAATCCCCCAGCTGAGGAGCCTTCTTTCCTGTGTATCATGCCTCACATTTGGTCCATCACTACACCATTGTGAGACAAGCTCACAATATCATCACTAAATCACAGCCTGTGACCTGAGGCCATAGAGGTCTCCTGCCCCATCTTACCCTACTTGAGGGATGTTATACTGCTGAAAGTATGCCGCTCACTTGCAATCTAATGTTTCTGTGTAATAGTCAGCAATGATGAACTTATGTTTGATTCTTCAATACCACAATATCAGCTCAGTTTCTGTTACAGGAGATAACATAGGCATTACTGCTTCCTGCTATAGGAAAGATGTTGGGAAACTTGGAAGGGTTCAGAAAAGATTTGCAAGCATGTTGCCAGGGTTGGAGGGTTTGAGCTATAGGGAGAGGCTGAACAGGCTGTTTTCCCTGGATTGTCAGAAGCTTAGGGGTGATCTTACAAAGGTTTATAAAATCATGAGGGGTATGGATAGGGTGAATAGACAAGATCTTTTCCCTGGGTTTGGGGAGTCCAGAACTGGTGGGTGTAGGTTTAAGGTGAGAGGGGGAAGACTTAAAAGGGACCTATGGGGCAACTTTTCACGCAGAGGGTGGTGTGTGTATGGAATGATCTGCCAGAGGAAGTGGTGGAGGCTGGTACAATTGCAACACTTAAAAGATATCTGGATGGGTATATGAATAGGAAGGGTTTACAGGGGTATGGGCCAAGTGCTGGCAAATGGGACTAGATCGGGTTGAGATATCTGGTCGGCATGGACGAGTTGGACCGAAGAGTCTGTTTCCATGCTGTACATTGCTAAGACTCCACGACTCTATAGCTCTACTGCATCCAGGAAACGCTATGCTGCAGACCACATCACATCATTCTGTCCTCCTAAGTTCAGGTGAATGGCACTTGGTGTGAGTTAGGAAATAAGACCACAAGAAGTTGGAATAGAAGTAGGCCATTCAGCCCATTCAGTCTGCTCTGCTATCCAATGAGATCATGGCGTCATCTTTCACACCACCTTGCTGTCTTTTCAGCATAGCCCTCGATTCCCCTATTGATTAAAATTCTGCCTATCTCAGCCTCGAATGCACTTGAAGACCCAGCCTTGGCAGTAAACTAAATTCCACCCCCTCTGAGTGACAAACCACATCCCCATCTCTGTCTTAAATGAGTGATCTCTCATTTTGAGGTGACGGCTGAGAGAGTTTGGATTAGTTCAGATTTGGGGCAGGAAGTAAGAAGAAAGGCCAGACAGAAGAGCTATGAAGTGTTAGATCGAATAACAAAATGACGGGTGCTGAAGGTCTGAAACCAAAACAGAAATCGCTGGGGAGACTCTGTTTTCCTGGCATTCTCTGAGGAGAGAGAAACAGAGTCAACATTTGGAGTCAAAGCAATGCAATAGTTGTGTACTGAAGCAGTGTGGCAGGATGAGAGTTAAAGGCACTTTGTATCGTAGAAGCTGGATTCTGTGAAATGGGTGGCGATGACTTGAAGTAAATGTTGAACAAGAGGCATTCCGGGTATAGGAAGCCTGGTGGCCGGATCTGGAATTACTAACCAGCTGCACAATACACCGAAGTGAAATTAAGTCTTTTCTCAGACATTTTTGGGCTGTGGGGGTTGGGGGGAAGGGGGCTGGGGGAAGAATCTATTGGAACATCTACTTCTTCACTTCTGACCTCAGCTAATCTTCTCTACTCCTTTGTTTGCCTCAGCCAACATACAGGGCTGCAAACTCCTGTTGCTGATCTTATCTGTCAAGCACTTAACATGCTCATAGCAAATTCCTTTCTCTGCTATTTTAATGGAGCATTTGTAGAGTTATTTTAAAAGGAGTCACAGTGCTGTCAATTATAATGCAGTGAGGGAACTCAATGTGAATTCACGCATTAATGTCATTTACATTAATTTCTGTCTTATTTTGGCTGCTCATGTCTGGAAATCTGACACCTCCCCCCCATCCCTTTATAAATTGAAATGAGTTTGAAAACCCAATCAATAATGCCTACTTTCTATGACATCAGCGGCTTCTAATATCTTCAAGACTGAATAAAATGAGGCAAATAAGCTGGTGTTTCAGAGGAAATTGACCAAAGCAGCCAACAGGATGGGTTGCACTATGCAGTCTCAATGGCGGAGGTCAGAAAAGATCTATATTGAGCAAAATACGTAGACACTTAGCAAGGCCAATGGTGCAGAGCCATGGTTTCATGTAGGTTCAGAATGGGAGCCCCGGTGGCACAGTGGTTAGCACCGCTGTCCCAGAGACCCGGGTTCAATTCCCGCCTCAGGCGACACACTGTGTGGAGTTTGCACATTCTCCCCGTGTCTGCGTGGGTTTACTCCGGGTGCTCTGGTTTCCTCCCACAATCCAAAGGTGTGCAGGTCAGGTGAATTGGCCATGCTAAATTGCCCGTAGTGTTAGGTGAAGGGGTAAATGTAGGGGAATGGGTCTGGGTGGGTTGTGCTTCGGTGGGTCGGTGCGGACTTGTTGGGCCGAAGGACCTGTTTCCACACTGTAAATAATCTAATCAGTCTGCAATGCTAAACAATATAATTTGCCCTCACACTTTCCATTGATAGAAACATGGGAACATCACAAGCCATTCGGCCCCTTAGACCTGCTCTACCATTCGATTGAAAGCAAAATACTGTTGATGCTGGAAGTCTGAAACAAGCACATAGAATGCTGGAAAAACTCACCAGGCCTCGTAGCATCTGTGGTGTGGAGAGAGACATAGAGTTATAGAGTCTTGCAGCATGGAAACAGGCCCTCCAGCCTGACTCCTCCATGCCGACCAGGCTTCCTAAACTGAACTCGTCCCACTTGCCTGCGTTTGGTCTCTATCCCTCTAAGCTGAAAATGTGTTGCTAGAAAAGCGCAGCAGGTCAGGCAGCATCCAGGGAACAGGAGAATCGACGTTTCGGGCATAAGCCCTTCTTCACGAATGAGGAAAGTGTGTCCAGCAGGCTAAGATAAAAGGTAGGGAGGAGGGACTTGGGGGAGGGGCGTCGGAAATGCGATAGGTGGAAAGAGGTCAAGGTGAGGGTGATAGGTCAGACGGGGGTGGGGGCAGAGAGGTCGGGAAGATGATCTCAGGTTAGGAAGGCGGTGCTGAATTCGATGGACACCTATCGCATTTCCGACGCCCCTCCGCCAAGTCCCTCCTCCCTACCTTTTATCTTAGCCTGCTGGACACACTTTCCTCATTCGTGAAGAAGGGCTTATGCCCGAAACGTTGATTCTCCTGTTCCCTGGATGCTGCCTGACCTGCTGCGCTTTTCCAGCAACACATTTTCAGCTCTGATCTCCAGCATCTGCAGACCTCACTTTCTCCTCTATCCCTCTAAGCCTTTCCTATCTGTTCAAATGTCTTTGAAATGTTGTAATTGTACCCGCCTCTACCACTTCCATCGGCAGCTTATTCCATACATGCACCACCTTTTGCATGAAAAAGCTGCCCCTTGGGTCCCTTTTAAATCTTTCCCCTCTCACCTTAAATCTATGCCTTATAGTTTTGGACTCCCCCATCTGGAGAAATGAGCTATTCGCCACACATGATTTTATAAATCTCTTTAACGTCACCCTCCTACGCTCCAGAGAAGGAAGTCCCAGCCTATCCAGCCTCTCCTTATGACTCAAACCCTCCAGTCTCAGTAACACCCTTGTAAATCTTTCTCGAGCCCTTTCCAGTTTAAGAGCATCCTTCCTATGGCAGGATGACCAGAATTGTATGCAGTACTCCAAATGTGGCCTCACCGAGGTCTTGTACATCTGAAGCATGACATCCCAATTCCTGTGGAGAAAGTGAGGACTGCAGATGCTGGAGATCAGATGTTGGAGGTGGGAGAAGGGGTACTCGGAAGGTGGGCGGGTGCTGCATTTTTTATCTGTCTTACAGGGGCTCCATCCTGCACTCAAATTCACCTTGAAACGAAGCAGTTAAATTAATTCTCTTTTCTCAATATCTGTTTGAGAAATTTGACAGGGCTTTCCCTACTACAGTTTACGACAAACCTACCCTTCACTGGTAAGGATTCCCACATTCCTGTGCACTATATGAGTGCTTTTCATCAACAATCTCATAAATGAGGTTCAAACTTGTGCAAGTTCGATGCTTAAACAGAATGTATCAAAGTCATTCTTCAGACGACCCTGATCGGATCATTTCTCACTGCACATCACACAAGCTTACGAATGGCCCTAAGGCAGGTCATTCTTCCCAGTCTACCTCAGATTACCAGTGCTGGTGTGATGCTGGGTATGTAGTTGTTCCATCCCAAAAGCATCAAATGGCGTATCCATTTGCCTGTTTCCAACAAGCAAGGTACTGACAATACTGGCAAACTCTGGAAAAGGATTAGATGTTGATTTTGCAATTGTGCAACATTTGCAAGATAATCTTGAGTGCACAGAGAATTACACTGACAATCAATTTAGGATTGTCATGCAAGTTCACTGAGTGGCACATTTGTGTATACTAATACCCAGGGCCTTGTTATTTGCATTGAGACAGAACGCATATGCAGACGACACCTGTTCCAACTCAACAAGATAAATGACAGCCATTTGCTGGCATTCTGACCAAACTCCACTAACTGTTGGCTCAACGGCTTTTGTAGGAACTGTCTGCAAACAGCTTCTCACTGTTCCATTAGATCCGCCCTGAGGATCTTTGGTGAATTTCTGCAGTACATCTTGTAGATAGTACACACTGCTGCTATTGAGCACCGGTGGTGGAGGGAGTGGACGCTTGAATCACACACTCATTACCGAGCATTATTTGTGGTTGCTTGCAGTGTGCAAACAATTGCCGCATTTCCTACACTTCAAAAGTATAGGTTTCACCCAACAGATTTTCAGTCAGTAAGGGGATGAAAGATTATGGGGAAAAGGCAGGAAGGTGGATGATCAAATCAGTCATGAATAACAGAGCCAGAATCGATGGGCCGAATGGTCTATTTCTGCTCCTATATCTTATGGTCTAATGTCACTTCTCACAGGTCCAGTGCCATTCTCCAGGTAAGGGGTGGTGTTCATGTAGATCTGAACATCCTGCATTGATGTCTAATACCATTGAAATTCACCCAGTCCTAGACATGTAATGGAAGATTGATCTTGTCCATTCATTTCCATCTGCACTAATTGCGTTTTGATTGCTCCTCTTGTTCAGAATGAACCTTGAAGATAAATAGACTGGCGATTGTGTAGACTTTTTTTTTGTTGAATGAACTTTAAAAGAAGAGCTAAGTGAATTTCCTAGAAGACTAGGAATGTCCATATTTGATTAGGTATTCACCCGTGACTCGGTACTAACTGTGGCTCCAACGTCAAATGCTTTGCAGGCGCCTTTTGAATAGTCCATTTGTGTCCCGTTTTTAAAACATTTTGAATGTAAGAACATTATGTAATGTGGCTTGATAGGGCACAGTTTAAAACTCACATTATAATTTAACTTTAGCTATCCAGCTCACAAAGATCAAATAGAAATTTGCATTTATAGAGTACATTACACAACTTCAGGCTACGAATAGGGTAGGCAATGATGGGCTCAGTGGTTAGCACTGCTGCCTCACAGCACCAGGGATCTGGGTTCGATTCCATGCTTGGTCAACTGTGTGATGTTTGCATGTTCTTCTCGTGTCTGTGAGGGTTTCCTCCAGATGCTCCTCCTGCAGTCCAACGATGTGCAGGTTAGGTGGATTGGCCATGCTAAATTACCCATAGCATCCAACAATGTGCAGGTTAGGTGGATTGCCCATGCTAAATTACCCATAGCATCCAACGATGTGCAGGTTAGGTGGATTGCCTATGCTAAATTACCCATAGCATCCAACAATGTGCAGGTTAGGTGGATTGCCCATGCTAAATTACCCATAGCATCCAACGATGTGCAGGTTAGGTGGATTGGCTATGCTAAATTACCCATAGCATCCAACGATGTGCAGGTTAGGTGGATTGGCTATGCTAAATTACCCATAGCATCCAACGATGTGCAGGTTAGGTGGATTGGCTATGCTAAATTATCCATAGCATCCAACGATGTGCAGGTTAGGTGGATTGGCTATGCTAAATTGCCCATAGCATCCAACGATGTGCAGGTTAGGTGGATTGGCCATGCTAAATTACCCATAGCATCCAGCGATGTGCAGGTTAGGTGGATTAACCATGGAAATGTAGGATTACAGGGATAGTGTAAGGGGTATTGATCTGGGTGGGATGCTCTTCAAAGGTTTGATATGGACTCAAGGGGCCGATCAACCCGCTTCCACACCTCAGGGATTCTATGAAAGGGATTCACAACCCACAAAGTTCTTCTGAAGTGTAGGAAATGCAGCAATTGTGTGCACACTGGAGGCAACCACAAATAATGCTCCCTAACGAATGTGTGATTCAAGCATCTACTCCACCCACCACCAACGTTCTGTAGCAGCAGTGTGTACTTTCTACAAGATGCCGTGCAGAATTTCACCAAAGATCCTCAGACTGCACCTTCCAAAGCCACAACTACTTCCATCTAGAAGGACAAGGGTAGCAGAAACATGGAAACACCACCAACTGCAAGTTCCCCTCCTAGCCACTCACCATGCTGACTTGGGAATATATCACTGTTCCTTCAACATCACTGGGTCAAAATCCTGGAACTCCCTCCCTGATGGCATTGTGGGTTAATCCACTGCATCATGGGCTGCAGTAGTTCAAGAAAGCAACTCACCACCACCTTCTCAAGGGCAACTAGGGATGGGCAATAAATACTGACCAGCCAGCGACACCCACATCCCACAACTGAATAAATTAATTCCTTATTTTAGTGATGTTACTTAAGGAATAAATACCGGACAGGACATGGAACAAAAACCCATGGAAGACATCGAAAACACTGGATGGACAGTGTCACCAGGGACTTGTCCCAGACTGAGAAGACCAGGCTAGCTCAGAAGTGAAAACAATGGAGTAAATTAATGATACCTGCTGCTGAGGACACGAGTGGAAGTTTTGTAGCAGTATGAGTAGTAACAACTGGTGAGAAATAGTTGGCAGGGAGACGTACTTAATTTCATCCCTCTCGAAGTGCGCGGAGTCACTGAATGTGTGTGCCCCACCTTTGCAGCCCCTAACCTTCCACTACTCCGTCACCACCCGTACCATTACTTGACCTGTCTTACATTCTCCAGATTTACACAGTAAACTAATAGGGCGAACTGGAACCTCTAAAGTTGCGGTCAGATCTGCTTTTGGAAAAACATATGAACAAATCAATCTGCTCTCAGCTGTGAGATCTGAAACCTGACAGTGTTGGAGCAAAGTGACTGATAGAATTACACTGAATCATGGCCAATAGCACTTCAACTCCCGCTCCAACACTGAGAAACAATAGACTATTTGACAGCCAGCTGACTGGGCAACATCTCAGCTGTGTAAACACAGCTCCGGGCCCAGCAGTCTGAGAGCGGCCTTGGCTTCCCATGGGAATGGTTGCCTCCTCACAGGATATGGGGAAGTGAAGCAACCAGATTAACCCCCAAAGGATTGGAAATTTATTCTCGGAGATTGAGCTGATCCAGTTTGATTTGCAACAAAGAGGTCCCTCGATGGATCTACCAGTCCCACAGTTTCGCAAGAACTGAAATTCTTTTTGTCTGGGCAGCTTTTGTTTCCACATCTTTTAATGTTTGTTGAAGGGGTTTGGAAAAATTGCTACGTTTGTCTGGTGCAGCTCCAGCAACTCACAAGAAGCTCACCAGCAGAGAATCTCTACCGGGTGGAAGCAGGCCATTCAGCCTATCGAGTCCTGATGAAGCAGCTCAACCCGAAACGTTGACTTCTCCACCTCCTAATGCTTGGTGTGTCCTTCCAGCCTCCTGTCTGTCTATTTGGCTCATCGAATCCAACCAGGCCTAACCCATCTCTGTAACCCTGCATTTCCCATGGCCAATCCACCTAACCTGCACATCCCTGGACACTGTGGGACAATTTCCCATGGCCGATCCACCTAACCTGCATAATCATTAGACAGTACAAGTAATTCAGCATGGCCAATCCACCTAACCTGCACATCTTTGGACTGTGGGAGGAAGCCAGAGCACCCGGAGGAAACCCACAGAGATACAGGGAGAATGTGCAAACTCCACACAGACAGGCTCTGTGAAGGCTAGAATCAAACCCAGGTCCCTGATGCTGTGAGGCAGCAGTGCTAACCACTGAGTCACCACTTCTTCATCATCATTGGGGCAAAATCCTGTTACCCTGTTCTCAACGGCACTGTGTAAAAACATAACGCTCGAAATAAGAGCTGGAACTTCCCACTTCCTGGTGAAGGGTTGTTTTCGGTGAGACTCAGGCTGGATGTCCCGCCATGATCCCTGTCTACCTTTCTCATGTATTTCCTTTACTCTACAGCTCCTTCATTAAGCAGCTGGCCTCTTTACTGCCCGGCTCAAGGAATTGTGGTGCAGGAGAGGAGGAAGTGCTGACCACTGCTGGGAACTTGTGAGGTTCTGGCCACTGATGCCAAGCTCAAACCCCAGCCCCCAGCCCCCCAAAAAAGGGGAAATAGGTTATGGTGAGCCTGTTAGTTGGACCACGGCTGGGTTACTATGTGCAGTTCTGGTCACCACACTATAGGAGCAATGTGATTATAGTAGTGAGGATATTCACCAGGCCGCTGCCTGGGCTGGAGCCATTCAGCTATGAAGAGAGACTAGACAGGATTGGGGTTGATTTCTTTAGAATAGAAAAGATTGAGGGGGGATCCTGTATGGGGTGTATAAAATCATGATGGGTGTAAATGGAGTTGTTAGGTAGAAACAGTTCCCCTTAATAGTGGAGTCCATAACCAAGGGGCATAGATTGAAGGTAAGGGACAGAAGATTTGAAGGGGATTTAAGGAAAACATGCTGTGGGTATCTGGAACTCACTGCCTGAAAGGGCAGTAGTGGCAGGATCCCTTACAACATTTAAGATGTATTTCAATGAGCACTTCAAACACCACAGCTCCAAGTGCTAGAAAATTGTAATGGATATGTTCTTGATGACCAGCACAGATTATGATGGGCTGAAAGGCCTCTTTCTGTGCTGTAGAACTATGACTACTACTCAGTCTAACACTGCCACTGCACACACCTCGCACCAAGGCCCATGGATAGCCATGAGCTCTCACCATTGCTGCATGTCTGTTCAATGACTCCCTCTTTTGAACTATGAACCTCCCAAAATATGAAACTTTCCTTCACTCTGAACTTCCTACTCATTCACTAGGGACACCTCAACAGCTCTCCTGCTTCTCTCTCACAAATGAGGCCGGCACTATCTAACCTCAGCTCTACCTCCACCTCCGACGAGGAAGTCACTCATCCCTCAGAGAATGCACTGACAAGGCTTTGACCTGTTCCCTCCACCAGCTCAGAGACTTTCTCTTTCCAGATCAGACTTGGGAACACAGTTGAGTAAGCACATCATTGCCACATTTCTGCAGCTGCTTCAGAA
>NC_057719.1:80013835-80031381 GCF_004010195.1 Chiloscyllium plagiosum
GAGGTCCTGCACTTGACTCTGTCAGGGTGAGACCACATACAACTCATCAGCAACTTGCATTCCTATGGTGCCTAAGTCGAGAATTGGATATTTCTTTGAAGAGAATGAAAAATCTTGCAGGGTTGCAGGGAAAAGGGAGGGGAGTGACATGAATTGAGTTGCTCTTGCAGAGATCTGGAACAGTGATGATGGGCTGAATGGTCCCGTATTGCACAGTAATCATTCTAGGATCCCATGAGAAGCATCCCAAGCTGTTTCACTGGAACATTCGCAAATTGACATGGAGCCAAAGTTGGAGATATTAGGACTAATAATAATAAAAAAGGTGCGCTTGATTTGATTTATTATTGTTACGTACCTAAGCACGGTGAAATGTTTTGTTTTATGTGCAGTAAAGGCAGATCATTCCATACAGAGTGCATTAGGGTAATAGAACAGAACAAAAAATACAAAGTTACAGCTGTGAAAGAAGGTGCACAAAGAGCGAGATTAACATTAAACTTTAAAATCCACTCAGAAGTCTGATAACAGTGCAGTAGAAGCTGTTCATAAATCTGTTGGTACATGTGTTTAAGCTTTTGTATCTTCTGCCTGTCAGATCATAACCAGGGTTGAAGGGGTCTTTGATTATGTTAGCTGCCTTCCCGAGCAAGAAGTATAGATGGACTCAATGGATGGCAGGTTGGTTTGTGTGATGGACTGGGCTGCGTTCACAACTCTCTGTAGTTTCTTAAGGCCCCGTGCAGAGCAGTTGCCATATCAAGCTTCTGGGTAGAATGCTTTCTATCGTGCATCTATAAAACTTGGTGAGAGTCTTTACAGACATGCCAAATTTCGTCAGCCTCCTAAGGAAATAAAGGCGTTGTTGCGACTACTTGACCATAACATCAACGTGGGTGAACCAGATTGTTGGTGAACATCATTTGTAGGAACTTGACGCTATCAACCAAGTCTGTCTCACCACCATCAATAGGGGTGTGCCCTCCACTCTGATTCGTGAAGTTATTGACCAGATTTTTCATCTTGCTGATTTTGAGGAAGAGATTATCCTGTTTGTATTATGTCACCAAATGCACCACCTCTTTCCTGTATTCTGTCTTGTCATTTAGATTATATTACATTACATTACAGTGTGGAAACAGGCCCTTCGGCCCAACAAGACCACTCCGACCCGCCGAAGCGTAACCCACCCATACCCCTACATTTACCCCTTACCTAACACTACGGACGATTTAGCATGGCCAATTCACCTGACCTGCACATCTTTGGACTGTGGGAGGAAACCGGAGCACCCGGAGGAAACCCACGCAGACACGGGGAGAACGTGCAAACTCCAGTCAGTCACCTGAGGCGGGAATTGAACCCAGGTCTCTGGCGCTGTGAGGCAGCAGTGCTAACCACTGTGCCACCGTGCCGCCCATGTTTGAGACATGGCCGACAACGGTCATGTCATCAGTGAACTTGCAGATAGAGTTTGGACTCATCATGAATTAAATACAGAAAAACCAGTCTGAGAGAGGAAATTAGAATTTATACTGCATGGGAAGAGTGTGCTGATTGATTGGATTCTGCTTGATCAGAAAGTGCAGCCAAGAACTGCTAACTGTCAATTTTAGTTCCCTGATCCTATTTAAATCAGTCAAATTGACTTTGATTGGTCAGGGCACTATTCTGGAAAGGTAGCAAAAATTGTCTGTCACCATAGCCTTTCTCTCATTGATAAAGGTGCAATGTATGGCCATATTCCTTTACCCCACATAAAAGAGGACTAGCTGTATGAATACTTGTGGCTTTTAGCATCTTTCAAGCCTGACTGATAATCTTAAATAAGTTTGGAGTGGCATTAACAACACAGTGGGATTGTTTACTAAATGCTGTCCAATAGCAGAATCTCATGTGGATCAATTCCCTCATGTAGTGAAATGGCAGATCTCAGATGGAATGGCAGAAAAGATGGCTCAACCTCCTGGAAAAGGAAGGCAATTTTAAATAATGAAATAAGGGATGATACTGGCTTCCACCAAGGAGAGAATGTCTCTGAATTCCAGCTGGGAAAATAAAGTCATTGAGATGTACAGCATGGAAACAGACCATTCGCTCTATCTTGTCCATGCTGACCAGATCGAAATTAATCTAGTCCCATTTGCCAGCACTTGGCCCCTATCCCTCTCAACCCGTCCTATTCATGTACCCATCCAGATGCCTTTTAAATGTTGAAATTGTACGAGCCTTCACCACTTCCTCTGGCAGCTCATTCCATACACGCACCACCCTCTGGGTGAAAAAGTTACCCCTTAGGTCCCTTTTGAAATCTTTGCCCTCTCACGTTAAATCTATGCTCTCTAGTTTTGGACTCTGCTACCTTGGGGAAAAGACTCTGGCTATTTATCCTATCCAAGCCCCTGATGATGATATAAACCTCTAAAAGGTCACCCCTCAGCCTCTGACACTCCAGGGGAAATAGCCCCAGTCTATTTAGCCTGTCCCTATAGCTCAAACTCTCCAAACCCGGCAATATGCTTGTAAATCTTTTCTGAACTTTTTCAAGTTTGTAACATCCTTACTATAGCAGGGAGACCAGAATTGAACACAGTATTTCAAAAATGACCTGATCAACGGCCTGAACATGACATCCCAACCCTTATACTCAATGCAAATACAGAACCTGCTAAAAACCAGGCACAAGGCCTTCAGATCAGGAGACCCACTCATATATACGGAATCCAAGTACGACCTTCGCAGAGTCATTAAGACAACCAAGGACCAATATTGATCCAAACTAGAGACCCAGACAGACACCCAGCGACTATGGCAACGACTGAATGACATCACAAGTTCTAAAAAGAGACAGTGCAAGATAGCAGACAATGACACATTCCTCCCAGAACATCTCAATGGCTTCTATGGTTGTATTGAGCAGAATTTCAGCGGAGAGGTAACACCTATTCCGACAAGTCCTGATGAACCTATCCCAACGGTCACTGCATCATAGGTCAGATCAGTTTTCCTTCATGTGAATCCAAGGAAAGCAATGGGACCAGATGAAGTATCAGACCGTGCACTCAGAGCATGCGTAGACCAACTGGCATCTTCAACCTCTCCCTGCAGCAGACCACTGTCCCTGTCTGTTTCAAGAGACCCAACATCATCCCTGTGCCTAAGAGGGCTCATGCAGCATGTCTCAATGATTGCAGCCCAGTGGCCCTAACTTCAGTGGTCATGAAGTGCTTTGAAAGGCTGGTCATGGCATTGATCAAGTCCAGCCTCCCCATTCCTTGACCCATTCCAATTTGCCTATTGGACCAACAGATCCATGTCAGATGCCATATCACTTGCCCTTCACTCCTCCCTAGAACATCTTGTCACCAAGAATCCTACTCATTGACTACAGTTCAGATTCAACACTATTATCCCCTCAAGACTGATTACTAAACTTAGTGATCTCGGACTAAGTCCCACTCTCTACAACTGGATCCTCAGTTTCCTGACCCACAGGCCACAATCAGTGAAGATTGGGGACAATATTTCATCCTCACTAACACTCAACACTGGAGCCCCCCAGGGGTGAGTACCCGGCCCCCTACTGTACTCACTGGAGACCCGTGACTGCGTCACCAAATACCAGGCTAATGCCATTTACAAGTTCGCTGATGACACCACCATAGTCAATCGAATCTCAGATGACAGTGAAACAGGCTATAGAAGGAGGTGGAAGACCTGGAAAAGTGGTGCACTGAGAACAACCTAGCTCTCAATGCCGGCAAAACCAAATAACTCATTGTTGACTTTCGGTAGGATGTTACTCATGTCTCCCTACATATAACAGCACAGAGGTGGATCAAGTGGAAAGTGTCAAGCTCCTGGGAGTGGTCATCCACAACAAGCTTTCTTGGACTCTTCATGTGAACACACTGGTTACAAAGGCCCAACAACATCTCTTCTTCCTCAGGCATCTGAGGAAATTTGGCATGGCGGCGAATATCCTTACCAACTTTTATAGGTGCGCGAACAAGAGCATTCTGTCTGGATGTATCACTACCTGGTATGGCAACTGTACCATTCAAGATCGGAGACGGTTACAGAGAGTGGTGAACTCGGCCCAGACAATCACAAAGGCCAACCTCCCATCTAAAGAATCCATCTACCAGACCCACTGTCAAGGAAAGGCCAGCATTCTTAAAGATCCATCCCACCCCGGCAATGCTTTTCTTCAACCTCTACCATTGGGGAGAAGGTACAGAAGCCTGAACACATGCACCAGCCGGTTTCAAAACAGTTTCTACCCTACTGATGTTAGAATACTGAATGGACTCACAAACTCTTAATATTCGCCTGTACCTATGTTTTTGTTTTTGCCACTGTTTACCTATTATTTACTTATCTTTGCTGCTTTACTTTGTGATCTGCCTGTATTGCTCGCAAATCAAAGTTTTCACTGTGCCTCAGTACACGTGACAATAAATTCAATTCAATTCAATGCAATGCAAATGATTGAGCTCCCTGAGTGAATGGTTTGCTTACACTCATTTCTGAATTCAGGCTAAGAGAATTTAAACTAGGCACCTGGTAAAGCACTACGCAAAAGTGAGGACTGCAGATGCTGGAAGCCAGAGTTTAGATCAGAGTGGTGCTGGAAAAGTGGGCCTCCTCCACCGCCGCTCCCTCACCACCCGACACCTGGAGGAAGAACGCTCATCTTCCGCCTCAGAACACTTCAACCCTGGGCATCTATGTGGACTTCACCAGTTTCCTCATTTCCCCTACCCCCACCTTACCTCAGTTCCAACCTTCCAGCTCAGCACTGTCCCCATGACCTGTTCTACCTGCCAATCTCCCTTCCCACCTATCAACTCCACCCTCCCCTCTGACCTATCACCTCCATTCCCATTCACCTATTGTACTCTTTGCTACCTTCTCCTCAGCCCCCACCCCTCCCCATTTATCCCTCCATCCTGGAGGCTTCCTGTCTCTATTGTTGATGAAGGGCCTTTCCCCGAAACGTTGATTTTCCAGATCCTGGAAAAGCACAGCAGATCAGGCAGCATCCGAGGGGCAGGAGAATTGACGTTTCATGTATAAGCCCTTCATCAGGAATCCTTGTAGAGAGAGGAGCAGAGTCTCTTCAAGGTATGCATCCTATATATTGGAGACAACTATGGAATTGTACACAACGGTGTGCTGAAACCTTGAAGTGAGAGAGAGAATAATGGAAGAGCAGATCAATTAGAATTATCAACCTACGTGAACTGGCAGACAGATGCAAACCAACTGCAGTTTCATTGCATAGATGTCAATCTCTCCAGGTCTTAGCCTAACAGGTCTGTGCATTCCTGACCTGAAAGGTGAGGTTTGTGGAATATCCTGTCTACTCTGAATGCTTTCATCATCATGATGACGGTTATTGGTTGCTCAGTCAAACTTACTAGTGTCAGCTACAGCTCCCCACCTCGCAATTAAAGTACTGTTCCACAAAATCCAGGCTGCCCCTCTGGGCCATAGGGGAAACTGTCCTCTGGATGACTTAACAAAGCAAGTGTCTGCCCTTTTGTGAAATATCCCAGAGCACCCTTCATCAGAGAGCATGGTCATTCTGCATGGTGTACCCTCAATCAATATAATCCAAAGAGATGTTCATATTGCTGTACACAGAAACGTACTGTGCACAGCTTGTTTCCCATATTGCAATGGTCACCACATTTGCTTTTCATTGGCTGCAGAGTGTGGAATAGTCTTCAGTGTAGCATTGCTGAGCCATGGAACCTACAAGAGGTTGTGGTGGAGTTGGTACTTTCTGGATGATTGAGCTACGAGCAGCTAGCCAGCGTTCCCCATCTCCATCTCGCCTTCACCTAACACTTCGCAAGTGTCTGAGAGCTGGAAGCAATGCCATGCCTTAGACTTTTCTCAGCTTCACGAACACTCTTGGCCTCTGAAACAGAAGAAAACAGGCTCAAACGCCACAAAATTAGCCAACGGTTTCCTCCCACAGTCCAAAACTGTGTGAGTTGGCTGGATTGGCCATGCAATGGAATTAGAAATGCAGGGTTACGGGGGAGGGTAAAGGGGTGGTGCTGAGTGGGATGCTGTTTGGAGGGTCGCTGGGCTTGATGGGCTGAGTGGGCATGCTTCCACTCTGTAGGAATTCTATGATTAGCATAGACTATTTACATCTGGGAGCCATGCAGAAAGGACACTAATATTTATGTGTTTAACAGGTTTTATTTGCCGCTTTAAAATGTCTGCTCCATGTGCACATCTCCAGCTGCAGGCATCTTCTATAATTCATTTATTTTGCTTCACACTCAAACCGACTGAGAGTCAATAGTGAACAGCCTCACATAGTTAAACACGGTGCAGTCAAACACTGTAGTCCTGAAGTGGTGAAAGGTGCTACAAAAATGTATGTCATTGTGATTCCTGCTGGAAAATATATGTGTAAGGGTGATATGTATGGAGGCCTAGATGAATCTCAACTTTATTTGCAGGCACCTGAATGGCTGCCTGGCTGATGCACTGGAGAGCAATGGACAGCTGCTCCATGCACAGAGGGGCCAAAGGAACCTACAGCCACAACAAAAACATTGCGCAAAAAAACCGAAAGAACTGCGGAAGCTGGAAATCTGAAACAAAAACGGAAATCACTAGAACGTCTCAGCAGGTCTGGCAGCATCTGAGAAGAGAAATCAGAGTTAGCGTTTCGAGTCCTGAGACCCTTCCTCAGAACTGATGGTAGCTAGGAAAAGGATGATTTTTATGTAGAAGACAGAGTGGAAAGAGAAAGACAAAAACAGCTGGACAGACAAAAGAGTGAATAAAGGTCAGCCTGGGTGAATGAATAGCTGCTACAGGGGACAATTAGTGGCTAACAATGGGTTGTGTGTAATAGACTATATGATAACAAGGCCAGATGTGTGGGGTTTAGAGTAAAGACATGGGAAAGCTCAAATCTTAAGTTGGCGGACTCGATGTTGAGTCCAGAAGGCTGTAGGTTATTCAAGTGGAAGAGGAGCTGTTCTTCCAGATTGCACTGAGCTGCACTGGAGCATTGCAGCAAGCCTGAGACAGAGATGTTGGCCAGGGATCAGGGTGGTGCATTGAAGAGGCAGGCAATTGGAAGCACAGGGTCATTTTTGTGGGCAGAATGTAGGTGTTCTGCAACGTGGTCACTCAGTCTACGCTTAGTGTCCCCAGTGTAGAGGAGACCACACTGTGAGCAGCGAATGCAGTAGACCAGATTGTGGGAAGTGCAGGTAAAGCTCTGCTTCACCTGGAAGGTCTGGTTTGGGCGCTTGGATACTGAGGAGGGAGGAACTAAGCGGGCAGGTACGACACTGTCTGCTGTAGCGGGGGAAGGTGCAGTGGGGGTTTGGTGTTGTGGGGGACATGTTGAGGAGGAGTGGACCAGGGTGTCCTGTCCTTGCAGAAGGCTGAGCAGGGAAGGGAGGGGAACATGTGTCACATGGTGACAGCTGGAGGGGACGGAAATGGTAGCTAATGATCCTCTGGATGTGGATGCTGGTGTGATAGTGAGGACAAGGGGGACCGTATCATTGTGGCAGGAGGAAATAGAAGGGGTGAGGGCTGAAGTGCAGGAGATGGGTCAGACCCAGCTGAGTGCCCTGTTAACTATGGCACTGGGGAATCATCGGTTGAGGAAGAAGTTGGACATTTCGGAGGCTCCCTTGTCGAAGGTCTTTTCATCAGAACAGATGCAATGGAGATGGAGGAACTGGGAGAATGGAATAGAGACTTTACAGGAAGCAGGGTGCGATGATGTATAATCAAGGTAACTGTGGGAGTCAGTGGGTTTGTCGTGGATGTTAGTGACCAGTCTATCTCCAGAAATGGAAACAGATGCCGAGGAAAGGAAGGGAGGACTCAGAGATGAAGGTGAGAGCTGGGTGGAAATTGGAAGTGAAATAGATAAACCTTTCCAATTCCAGATGAGAGAGGGAAGCAGCACCGATGATATATCAGAGAAAGATGTGTGTGAATGGGGGGCTGGAGTAGGAATGGAAAAAGGAATGTTTTACATATACCCCACAAAGAGACAGGCATAACTGGGGCCCATTGTGGCATTTCTACAGTGATTTTAACATAGTAAGTTACATCGTCCTTCACAGAAATGTTGTGAAATAAAATCAATATCAAGTCACATAAGGAGGTGATCAATGAGGTGTCTTAACGTTGGGGAAGAGGTGTCTTGGGAAACTCTAAAGCATGAATGTAGAATCCTGGAGACCTTCTCTGTCAATGGTAAGGTGAATAAAATCAGAGCTGCACAAGAGGACAGAATTGGAGGCGGACGGTGTTGTTGGAGAGTGTTGGGGCTTGAGGAGGTTCCAAAGATAGAAAGGGAGAAAAGAGTTTGATGGATTGAAAACCAATGATGAGAATTTTAAAATTGAGGCTTTGCCAACCAAGAGGGAATGCGACTCTGTAGACACAGGGTTGGTAAGTGACAGGATTTGGTGCATGCTGGGACAAGGGCAGCCAAGGTCTGGATAACCTCAGGATATTGTTGCAAGTGCAAGGTTGGAGGGCCTGCGGGAGAGGAGAGAGAAAAGCGAGCACCGTGCTAAAACGTGATGGAGCAGAGTACTTTGATGGAACTGATGGGGTTAACTGTGCCTGTCAGATAAACGGAAAATTCTGCTGCTGTTATTTTTAGCGATAGAGGGTCCCTAATGATTAATGAAGGAATGAAGTACAAGGCCTGCATTGTTTTCTCTGTCTGTCTACACGTGTCCTGCCCCTGGGCCTGAAACCTAATCCCCAGCTGCAGCTTGACCTTTGTATGAGCTGAGGTCAGCAGAATATAGAGATATGCCTAGACTCCCCAACTTCACTTTAACCCTTCAGATACTCAGCTTACTAATGGAGCTCTGAAGAGCAGCCAAACAACTGGTGTTAAGGAAGTAATAACATTTATCAACCGATCAAGTTTTTGAAAAGTTATTTGCTCCTGGGATAAATGTATTTATTACCGAGTGACATCAACTATATCATGGGTGAGAAACAGAGTTTTATCGCCAATTTCATCACCGTGACAATGAGCCCTGAAACTCCCTCCCAACTTTTCTGGTTCTCTACTTCCTTCTCCTCTATGACACACCATTCGATGAAAAGCAAATGTGGATTTATATGGTGTGTTTCATGATCTCATGAAGCAAATTACTTCAGAACAAATGGTGAAGTATAGTTGCTGTTACAATGTAGAAAATGTGGCAGCTAATTTGCACGCAGCAACTCCCCACATACAAGTATGTGATATGAGTATATATATAATCTGGCTGATAGTGGCAATGTCACTGGTACGAGTAACACAAGTGGTTTCAAATCCACTGTGGTCGCTGGTTGGAATTTAAGTTCAAGGGATAATAACCATGTCAAATGTAATGATTATTGTTAATTATAATACACTGATTGTTGTAAGAAACAGTCTCATTCACTGATGCCCTTTAGGGAAGGAAATCTGCAGACCGTATGTGGTGCGGCCTACACGTGACTCCAAACCTACAGCAATTTAACTGCCTTCTGAAATGGTTTAGAAAGACAATTAGGGGGTGGGCAACAAATCCTGGCCTTGCCCATGACACCCACATCCCCTGGACGAATTAGTCACGCACTCCTGCGAAAGCAAGGAGAGAGAAATCGACTGCTCTTCAGGTCGTGGGGAGGGCAGATGGGTGTAATATCTTGTCTGAGAGGGCGGTGCAGCACTCCCTCAGCGCCCCCACTGGGAACCGCCGGCCCAGATTCTGTGCCACCCTGAGTGAGACTGACACACACAATCTTCTGGATTGGGAGGCTGACTGTATGGGCCAGACTGAGTCAGGGTGAGAAGAATCTCCGTCTGCTCCTTTTAAAAAATAAATCCGATGCCGCATTCTGGCGTGTGTCCCCTCCTCCTCTGCAGGCATCACTAACCCACATTGAGGTTATTCACCCTCTAGTGCCTCGTCTCCGTGAGTCTAGCTAGGTGGGCTGTTTGGCAAGGGGGTGAGCAAGCTTATTAGCCGTGCCTTCTATCCATGGCTTAGTTGTCTGTCACCGCTTGCAAACTTGGCTTGTTTGTCAAAGAAGGGCTACATGTCTGTGGTGGCGCAAAACCAGTGGAGTCGGATTCCAAGAAAAGAGAGAGAAAGTTTAAAAAAAAACTCAGGGCAAAACAATAACAACCAGTCCCATTAATGTCCAAGAATTAGCAGTGCACGTATCCCTGACAGCAGCTGTGTACTGGCTCTGTGAGAGAGTGTAGAATTGGCCCATTGAGCTCCTCGAGGTTTAAGCCTGCTGCAAGGCACTAGCTAAAACTGTGCTATCAAGTTGCATAAATTGTCAGGCCAGACACAGAAGTCATTTTCCACCCTGCTTCCATTCAGCATTGGTTGAGGTGCAGGTGGCAGTCTGTGAGTTCTCAAACTGGTCAACACTGTCCCCTGTTGGACTCTTGTTGCAAGAACAACTAATTAAGCATGGAATAGGCCATTCAGTCCCTTGAGCCTGTCATTCATCACGATCATGGTTTATCTGTTCATGGCTTTAAACCTACTTTTACTGCATGTACTCCATGACCCCCTGACACTCTTGTCAATCCCAGAGATGAGAAACATTGATAGCTGGATGAGTGAAGTAACTGGACAGAGGCCGGTATCCTATCACCAAGTCACTCTTTATTTACTTGTGCACAGTACACTGGAAGAGGTACACAGTTTCCTGGAGGGAAAATTAACATGAACACCACAAGAGGGAAAGAGAACCTCTCCAATTTTGTTCTCTTCAATAACCAAGAGTATTGGCTCCACACTGGCTGTGGGGTTGCACAGCACCTGTCCACCATGTACTTATAACTGCCATGTGCTTGCTAGTACAGCTGTAATCCATGAAGAGGGATTTATAAGACCATATTGAATTATGAAGGGAATAATTCATAATTATTGAATTATTCATAAGCAGTGAGATTGTTTCCACTGGTGGGTGAAACTAGAACTAGCGGGGGATAGCCTCAAAATAAGGGAGAACAGATTTAAGACTGAGTTGACGAGGAACTTCTTCACCCAAAGGAATGTGAATTCCCTGCTCAGTGAAGCAGTTGAGGCTACCTTGTTGAAGGTTTTTAAGGCAAAGGTAGATAGATTTTTGAACTGTAAAGGAATTAAGGTTATGGAGTGAGGGCAGGTAAGTGGAGCTGAGTCCACAAAAAAGATCAGCCATGGTCTTAAGGAATGGCAGAGTACGTTCGAGGGGCCAAACTGCAGCTGGTTTGCAAATCTCTGCACTGAGGAAGCTATTGTTGTAATGTAGGAAATGTGGCATGAAATTTGGGTACAGTGAGATCCCAGAAACCTAAGATGATAACGAACAGATCGATTACAATTGTTGCAAGCAGTTGCAAAACACAAAAGCCAAATTTGCACCTCAGGATCTATGGGTTTTTTGGATTTGGTGGGGAGGAGGGTGTTGGGGATGGGGTGGAATGGGAAACTGTTGCATTTTTCGAATAGCGACTTGACCTAGTCCAGGAGGGTGACAATTTATCTGCAGAACTCCACTGGAACCATTGTGCATTGTGATGAAGCCAAGGTATTTGTATTTGACGGCATTCCCAGGCTGCACCCACTTCCGTGAAATTTGACAAAGAATACTTGGATGACTTGAATGGGGAGCATAACCACCAGCGGGAACCTGTTGACCTGTTCTGGGATGTTTGTCAGGTAAGTCTTGGTAATGGAGAAGCTGAATTGGGAAGGAAAGGTTGTTCTTGTGTGGACAAGTAGGGTGGGAAGGACAGGGTGCAAATTGCATCGAAATGTTGTGACCTACACCTCTTATACTGACATCTATGGGCAGGAAAGACCACTGTCTGAGGTCTTCCTACTGAAGTTAAATGGGAATCATTCAGTTTTCGGACCCTCCTGGTGTCTAGTTTTATACAAGTGGGGGATGCCTTGTTGGATAGAGTTAAACTCCAATGTTTGCTTGTTTTCCTCATATACTATTGTACCAAACTGTGTTTGTGACTTTGTATACATAAATATAAAGAGATTTTTAATGAATAAAGTATATTATTGAAAATAAAAGAACCCATAACTGGAGGCTTGCATTACAGTATAACCACAACAGAATTAAGCCCTTCCCCAAATCTAGCCTGCAGGCATTCAGTTAACACCACTAACATCTTCCCATAGAATTTCAGTTTCTCCCGAGTTAAATCAAGATCATTTTACCCAGCTTTAACATTTGTGATCCCACTTTGAGGAAAAGACCCGAGATTTCTTGGGGTGATACGTAAATCAAATGCATGGAAACACTCAGCATCCTAAGTTGCACCTGTAGAGAGAAAGTCAAGTGTTGGTGTTTCAGGTGTGGGACCAGGCATCAGATGGCCTGCCCAGGAATCCCAGCACTTTCTGTTTTTATTTCAGATTTCCAGATTGTCAGGTGATGCACTGACCCACACAAATTGTTTCACTCATAACAAATCAACATGGTTGAAACGCTTTGAGATATATTAATACAGTAAAGCTCGAGGTAAACGTTTGAGCCAATATTGCCCTCTGCTGGAAGAGGGAAAGATCTGTTGAAGAGAGATACTAGGAAGAGTGGTGTGCTTCATATGATTATTTTGAATGGTGTAAAAGTTGTGTAAAATCAGGAAATGTTCAGTGACTATTTTGGCCACTTTTATGGACACTGGGAGAGGATGGCTACCCATCCCCTCATGTTACAGGTCCCGTTCCAGCAGCTAACGTCATTTTGCCAGTCTCCTGGGATATCCCAGTCTGCAGCTGCACTGAGAGAGAGTGAGGACTGCAGAGTTTGGAGATCCGAGTTGAAGACTGTGATGCCTGAAAAGCACAGCCGGTTAGGCAACATCTAAGGAGCAGGAGAGTCGACAGTTCAAGCATAAGCGCTTGAGCAGGAATGAGGGTGTGGTGCAAGGGGGCTGAGAGATAAATGGGAGGGTGGGGGTAGGGGTGGGGGGAAGGTAGCAGGGAATGCGATAGGTAGGTGAAGGTGGGGGTGAAGGTCAGAGAGGAGGGTGGAGCAGATAGGTGGGAAAGAAGATGGACAGTTCAAGAGGGTGGTGTCATGTTGGGATAAGGTGAGGTGAGGGGAAATGAGGAAACTGGTGAATTGATCCCATGTGGTTGGAGGGTCCCAAAGCGGAAGATGAGGCATTCTTCCTCCAGGCGTCAGGTGGCTAGGGTTTGGCAGTGGAGGAGGCCAGGTCTTGCATGTCCTTAGCGGAATGGGAGGGTGAGGGGTTAAAGTTTTCGGCCACAGGGTGGTGGATATGTTTAGTGTGGGTGTCCCAGAAATGTTCTCTGCAACGTTCCGCAAGTTGACGTCCCGTCTCCTCAATGGAGAAGAGACCACATCAAGAGCAACGGACACAGTAGATGACGTGTGTGGAAGTACAGGTAAATCTCTGTTGGATGTGGAAAGAATCTTTGGGGCCTTGGACGGAGGTGAAGGGCAAAGTGTGGGCTTAGGTTTTGCACTTCTTGATTTGGCAGGGGAAGGTGCCGGGAGTGGAGGGTGGGCTGGTGGGGGGTGTGGACCTAACAAGGGAGTCACGGAGGGAATGGTCTCTGCGGAATGCAGGCAGGGGTGGGGAAGAAAATATATCCCTGGTGGTGGGTTCTCTTTGTAGGTGGTGGAAATGGAGCTACACTGAGTCTTGCTCATAGAGTCATAGATCATATATCATAGATCATTTAGCACAGAAACAGAGTCCTCAGTTCCTTTGCCGAACATAATCCCAAACTAAACTAATCCCAACTGGCTTCTGCTGGCCCATATCCCTCCAAACCTTTCATATTCATGTACTTATCCAAATGTCTTTTAAATGTTGTAATTATACCCATACCCATCACGTCCTCAGGAAATTCATGCCACACACAAACCATCCTCCTTATAAAAAGTTTGTCCCTCGTGCCATTTTTATATCTCTCTCCTCTCATCTTAAAAATATGTTCCCTAGTCTTGAAATCTAGAAGAAATGGCACTGACGACTTGCTTTTAGGAGTTGGTGATCACATAATAGGGTAGGGGAATGGGTCTGGGTGGGATGCTGTTCGAAGGGTCGGTGTGTACTTGTTGGCCCGAATGGCCTGTTTCCAGGCTGCAGGGATTCTATGATCACACTTAGGCAATGTTTTGCAAGTAATATAGGTAATGAGTTTGTGAAGAAGCGGTAGTTTAGATATGAGACATGAGTTAGATAAAGTATACATCAGTGACACCTGGGGATGGTTCACTGGACCCAAATGGGCTGTTGGCGAGGAATATTTCGATCGTGTTAAAGTGGTGGGGGCAACATCCTGCTCTCCAGCCGGGATGATAGGAAACCTTTCCCTTGATCTTCCACCTCTCTTTCTGGTCTGTCTTCTATCTGCCTGATGAATATTGCTCTCTGGGGAAACTGCCCCTCCAGCCCTGAGTCTACTTTATCATTGGTCCCTGTGCAGATCCTCCACTGTGGATTTGTCCCAGCCCCTGTGCGGTTACTCCAGCATGGAATCTGGCTCCTAAACTCTCTTGGTTCCTGCACTACTCTTGTGTGCAGATGTGGCTTCTCTATTTTGTTGGTCCCAGCACAGGTCTCCCAGGTCATTTTCAGGCTGCAGAAGTACTGAGGAAATGTCATTGAGAACAATATACTGTGAACCTCCTGTAACCTCCTGCACATGCTGGCAGAACCATCAGCTCTGAGCTCTTCATTTGGAAACTGTGTGGCATCTACTAGAAGTTCGCCCAGGGGTTGCTGGTGCATCTTTTGCTGCTCAGTCTCTCCATGCCTTTGTTGCATATTTGCCCATATATATTGTCACTGATAATGCCCCCTTGACTTCGATAGAACTGACTCCCAAGGACTGATTGTGGTTCACCTCCTCCTCCAACATTCCCCCCTCTCCAAACTAACTTGGGCAGATAGCCCCAACTAATATGTGACCAGACCCCTGACTGACCTGTGTGCAGCACCCTGACTGAATTACTCTGAATCTCACTGCAGATTAAAATGGATATAGCGGGCCTGAAATGCAATGATTCAGACCCCCTTGACCTGACTGAGAATCACTCCCCTTAGACTTTGAGACATGATCATTCACTTTAAATGCGTGCAGGATGTTTTCCATGTACACTGCTGACATGTAGCATAGAGCAGTATAAAAACATGTTAACTCCCTTGACTGACCGCTGCTGATAATCATGAAAAGCTGCCTGACTTTCTGTCTGCACCGAAAGGCAAGGCAAGACGCAAGTACTGTGAGCCTGTAAGGTCTAGCTGAGGGAGCAAAGCACAAAACGGCAAGGCAAGACAAAGATGCTGTGAACATCCAAACAGATACAAAGTGGGTAAGGGATAAAAGAGCAAAGTGAGGAACTCTGACATGCATCCTGTTCTAAACCCTGAAATGCACCCAGTTTCAAATCAAGTTTGATCCTTGCACCTGCCGGCACAGTGCCCTGACACCAGCTTTTCAATGAGAGGTGCCAATGCCCTGCAGTTTTGAATTGCAGAACTGGACTGTGAGTTGGGGTTGTGACATGAAGCTGCATTGAGACTGGTGGTTGTCTGATGGTATTGTCCGTGGACAGGGGACTGGGGTTGGGGAGGTTGCATGCTCTGTGATGTTGCTGATGGGGGTTGCAGGGTGTTGCATGCCATGGAATATTGCTGCTTGGTGTCCAAATAACTCTCTGGAATCTCTAAGTTGCCGCTCTGACATTCATGTTGGGAATTGTTTGTTGCTGTCTAGTTTCTAACAGGCAGATGGGAGAACAGAAAACTGCATTAACAATGAAATGACATTAGCTAAAAATGAGATGCTCATGCAAGCTAATGGTTGCATATTAAGTCTCCTGCTGCTCACTAGCAAGAATTCAACATTTGGTTAGAGAATCAGATGTTTTAATTCTAGAAGTCAGGAATCTCATTTCTGTGAATTTCTCCATGATTTCCCAAATTTCACATCAAATGCCCTTTCATCAGAACTGAAAGCAGCTGGGAAATGTTAGTATTTAAGCTGATGGCAGGAGGTGGAAATGGGGGGCAGTGAGGGGTGAATCGAATTGTTGGAGACAATGCCCCAAAAAAGAAAATAAAAGAAGCAAAGGGACTGCTAATGAAAGCTAGCAGAGATACATACTGAATGGGTGCAAACAGGAAGTTTGAATAGTTGAAACCTCGGAGCATCCCATACAGATCAGGACCTGGCAGTGGGTAATGAACATGGAGGAGGATGTTCGTGCTCTGAAAAAGTTAAAAAGATACCTAGGCAGAAGATGAGGTGCAGTTCCTTCAGCTTCGCTGGAGCAATCTGGCCTAAGACAGAAACATTGACATAGTAAGACGGAAGCTTGGGGTTATTTTTACAGATAGATTGGAAGTGTTCTGAAAATCGGTCACCCAATCCATATTTTATCTTCTCATTGTAGAGGAGACCACATTGTGAGCATTGAATACTGTAGACTAGGTTAAATGAAGTGCAGGTAAATCACTGCTCTACCTAGAAGGTGTGTCTGAGGTATTGGATAGGCAAGAGGGAGGAAGTAAACGAGCAAATGTTGCACCTTCTGAAAATGCATGGAAAGGTGTTGATAGCAGAGGAGACATTGTCCCTGCAAAATGCTGACAAGGTTCAAAGCTAAAAATCACACAACATCAGGTTATAGGTGAACAAGTTTATTTGGAAGTACAAGCTTTCAGAACGCTGCTCCTCAGTTGTGTGATTTTTAACTATGTCCAACCCAGTCCTACACTGGCACTTCCACATCAAGATTCAATGTGAAGAGTGTGCAGCAAGCGAGCTAAAGGAATAGCAGCCCCTTAATCACATGAAAGCAAAATATGGTGGATGTTAGGAATCTGAACCAAACGCAGAAACTCAGCAGGTCTGACAGCATGTGTGTGTGCGTAGAGTGAGAAAAACAAAGTTCAAATTGCTACAGGTACGACCCTCCTTTAGGAGTCAATCCCTGCAACCACCTGGAGGGCGTGGGGGGAAAGAAACTACATCTACCAGAATGCACCGCGCCGTTAGGCCACGCCTCCCCTCAGCAGCAGCCAATCAGAGGCAGGAAAAGCAAAGAGGGCAGAAAGTGGCAATTTAAAACAGGAGTTGTAAAGTCGGAGAGCAGATAGGATTGGGAATTATTTTACACATGGTGCGTGTAAAATAAGAAAAATATTTTTTTAAAAAAAGGAATTGGTTTGGTGTCAGGGTGGGTAGGGCTTGAGGGAAAGTCTAATCCAATCAGGAAAGAGGATACTCGCGGGCGAGTGACGGTTGGGTTTTGAATTGTCGGCGCGAGCAGCTCGGACACAGAGAGAAAACTCCTACACACAGAAACAAACACAGGGAAGCAGAACCACAGGGTAAGGGGGCCGAGACAGCGGAAACGCAGACAGAAACACGGAGGGTCAGGTAGGGGGGGTAATACAGGTGTGGAGGAAGCAGGAAGGTGGGCGAAGTGTTCGTGGCCGAGGGGGATCGGAGAGGGGAGGGGCTGGGAGGTGGGTGTGTGTGTGCGCC
>NC_057719.1:80031508-80050558 GCF_004010195.1 Chiloscyllium plagiosum
GGGAGTGTGGGGGGAGGTGGGGAGGAGGGGGGTGTGCGCCTGGGAGGGAATGTGGGGAGAGGGAGAGATGAGCAGTTTAGGTCTTGCTGAGTGCATTCAGTCTACCTGCTGATGGTAGTTGCAGCTTGCTGAATCTGCCCCGTTTGTCTCTGAGCCAAACGTATGAGTTTGATGTTGTGGTCTGGAATCTATGGTGTTACAATTGATGTGTTTGTAACCTCATGGATCACAATATGTTAATTTGTATATACTGGTAGATAATAGCTAGGGCAGCTGTTTTTAGAATATAAAAGATGTCCATCTGGAGGATCCATGTTGCATTTGATATATATTGTGCCAATGCATGAGAAGTCAAATAGGTTACAAGCAGATGGCTTATCATATGTGGGCAGTACTGGTTTCTTGAACACCCTCATGTAAGAAGCATAAAGGGATGGTACTTGTCTTGGCACCAATATTGATCTTGGCATTTGAGACCATCATGTAGAGGTAGTAGGCTTATTTGGCCCATTGTGTCTGCTTTGTCATTCAGTGAGATCATGGCTAATCTGATAATCATCTCCACGTCAACTTCTTTCCAGTCCTAAGGAGATGTCCTTAACTTGGTACTGGGCTGGCCACGTAGTCTTTGAGGCTTGCAATCAAGTTTGGATAGAACAATATCTATCTTGCTAATTACACTGTCTGCTGTTTTCCATATGGCTTTAAAATCTGAACTACATGTAGACACTTTGAGTTGGATCTTCCACATCAGCTGGGAGGACAGGTGTACTAATATTGACATGCTCAAAGTAGCCAATAGCACCAGCATTGAGGGCATAATCATTCAAAATCAATTCTGCTGTGCTGGCCTCATATTAGGATGCCTGAGTTCCAACTGCCAAAGCAAATAATCTTTACCCAACTCAACGAAGACATTTGAATAAGAGGAGTACAAAGGGAGCATTTGAAAGGCTCCCCTGAAAGCTTCCCTCAAAATGCAACAAGAATGTCAACATGTGGGAAACCCTTGTTGAGAAGAAACTGATTTGGAGGAAGCTCCTGTATGAACAGGGCAATTCTTCAAAACTTGTCAACAAGAGTACAGAAAAGGAACCAGATAAAGGAATACCAGCAAATTCAAGACTAAGAAACAATTCCACACTCTGGAAACATCTGCCAGATGTGTCAGTGATGCTGCTCCAGGACCAGGATAATCAGCCACTCAAGGATCTACAGAATCCATGACCAGTGATCTGGAGTTTCCAAGGTGGACATTTATACATGTTAATGAGTGATTGCTGATGACTGTCTGTCTGTCTCATAAGACCTAGCATCTATTCCAATTTCCTCTCTCCACTTAATTGGCTTCCTGTACCACAGTGCTGCAAGCTGTTTGCTCATCTTTCCCACAGCTTCCACTTTCATCCACACAGCTTGCGAGAACCTTTCCATAGTTAATGGGCAATTGCAGGAGCTGAAAATCCTCGAGCACTACCCTAAGGTGTTCATGCTTGCCTTAACTATAGTCATATCTACCTGGAGCAAAGTGTAAATATAACATACCCCCCATCTGAGGTGGTGCAATGTCTTCAGCTTGTCAACTTTTTTATCCAAAGTTCCTCAGGCTGCAAACGGTGCAGATATATTCATTATGGATCACCATGTTCAGCAGCAACACGACTTGTCCACATCCTGACCTATTTAATCTCTTCATTGCTCTTTACAATCCATGTTTGCCATTCTTTCTGGGGTATATCACTTGGATATAGGTAAAGTCTTTCAGCTTTCTGACTGCTTCCATGTGGTGTGTCAATTTCAGACATATTGTCTGATTCCAGTCTGTAAGCTGTTATTGCTATTTTCCAACAATGTTGACTGTTGGAAGTTTATTAAGGACTGTTCTTTGGTTAGATCTTTGCATTTTTGTGGAACATTGTGTTTATTTTGGATTTTTCCAGGCGGTTGAACTTCACAGTTTAGAAGCTTTTTCCTCTTTTGGAAACACCGCTCTCATAGGTCATGAAATACTGGAAACTGTCTCACCCACAAACTACAACTCGTACAAGATTTGGATGTTTGAATCTGTTAAAGGCCATGATAGTTTTTCCAGGGTCAAACACTTGCAGATGCTGCTGACTTCAATCAGCTTCAGGATGTGTTTTCCAAGACACTTCAGTCATAAATTGCAAACTATTGTTTAACTTGTAAAAATGTAATATTCTCATTAACCAGTTTCTGTATATCCGTGAGTATGATTTGAAATTTTTTTTGGGATGCGTGTGTGAATAAGTAATCCTCTTTATTTTAACCCATGAGAATGTTGTCAATTATTCAGTTGTCCCCACACTGTAGGCTTAAGAATCCTGGACCACTTCATTTTCCAAAACCCATTGGAAACAGATGTTTGTTCTTCTCCCATTGTTGTCTATAGCAGTGTAGAATCTGTTTCCACAAGCCTTTTGAAATATGGATCCCAGATAATAATAAGCTTGGTCTGTTAAAAGCCCCTCCCATTTGTAAGTGAAAAGTTATGGTTGTTAGTGTGGTCTCTTGTAGTGATGTAACTGTATCAAAAGATTAATTTTGTAACTGGATATGTATTTTGGCATTAACAAAAATTGAATTTAATAATTCAAGGTCTGACATTTAAATTGTATAATTACACCAACTTTCTGACTCTCGGGCTATTGGTATGTCATGACATTTTCAGTAATCTCTCTCTATCTATTACCCTACTAATCTTTCATAAATTTATCTTAATTATTTAAATATGTATGTTGTGCTTTTAATTTTCAAGGTTCTGCTGTTAACACTATCTAACGTGATAAGATGGCAGAGGCAGACTGGGAACTGAGTAAGGAGAATGTCCAGCCTTTGAAACAAGGCCGGGATGTGAATACACTTAAGGATGTGCTTGCACAGCATGAAGCTTTAAGTCATATCAGTATTCAAGAGCAGAAACAGTAAGTAATGCTGTTTTGCTATTTATTTGATTTTTGTTTACAGGGTAATTTTGATAGGGAACGGGAGACTGGGTTGGAGTAGAAGCACTGCATTATTCAAACTTCAGAATAGTTCTAAATATAGAAGGGAACAAGCCACTTTTATACATTTTGTGACAAATGATATTCTCAAAGAGAATTAAGTAGATCATATTTCGACCATGCAGTGTGCAATATTACTATCATTACACTGCTCTATTCATGTTTCCCTTACCTTTTTTACACCAGATAATCTTGTTAAGTGTTTTCACCTGAGGAGACATCTGGTCAATCCACGTCCAAAGAACCTGCTGTGAAAACCATGCTCACGTTTTGACAACTGATACATTTCACAGCAGCCAAGATTCTAAAACAATCAAATTTCTTTAAAGCAAGTTACAATTTTTTAAAAAAAAAAAGGTTCTAGATGTTGTTCATAGTTTAGTTTTAATTGCTTTTCCCTACTTCCCTGTAGAAAGAAAAGCTGCCTTACTTCATAGTAATTGCTTGTACAATTAAGTTGCTTGCAAGCCAATCCAGGTGGCACTGAAAGTGACCCTTGCTTGGTGGGTTACGGTTACATCTTGCCCATGATGAGAGGGACTTGCAGATTCCTTTTTGTTAGACATCAGCACATAAGTCATGGCCTAGATAGAAGCTGGCAGTTTTTGTGGTCACTTTGCATGGCGTCAATCAACAAGTTAGCAGATTTCAAGAAATCAGTTTCACAATTGAGCATGGTGAGATTTGAATTAATGACTTAGCTAGTTGCTAATGGAAAAAAAACACTGGCAACATTTCGTCAAATATTAATTTCATATCCATGTTCAATAAATCAGACTATCCAGTCTGCTCTGAAAGTGGAATATTGTCCATATTTGCTACTTTATTCATCCTTGTAACCAATCGTTTTGTATTGAATTGCCTAACAAGGAGATAGCTTTGGCAATCTAATCAATCATCTGGATAAGCACCATTGGATTTAAATGAAAGAACACTGCTTAAGAAATGGGAACAAGCAGATTGACATCTTGGGGGTGGGAGGCCAAGTTCAGCCCTGATTGGAGCAGTCCTATTTAATACGAGTGAGGAACGACAGTGGGTTGTTTGAACTTTTGAGTCTGTAATGCCATTTGATTAATATCATGACTAATCTGATTTTAAGCTCCACTTTATATTCCTGCATACCCCTGACTAATCTTTCACACTTTTTATAAGCTACTTCTGCCTTAAATATTTAAAGATTTCTGTGTCCACTGCCTTTTGAGGAAAGATTCCAAAGGCCTCAATTTCCACTCTACACATGCCATTCACAATCTTATAAACTTCTTCTATCAGGTCTCCCCTCAAATACCTGCATTCCAGTGAAAACAACCCCAGTCTATCCAAACTTTCTTCATAGCTAAAATCCCCCATATCAGGCAACATCCTGGTAAACCTTTTCTGTACCCTCTCTGAAGCATCCACACCCCTCTGGTAGTATGGTAACCAGAACAGTATGCAATATTCCATGTGAGAGACCTAATCAATCTCCTTGTTAACTAAAGAGACCTTGGCGTGCAGGTTCAAAGCTCCTTGAAAGTGGAGTTGCAGGTAGATAGGATAGTGAAGAAGGCATTTGGTATGCTTTCCTTTATTGGTCAGCGTATTGAGTACAGGAGTTGGGAGGTCATATTGCGGCTGTACAGGACATTGGTTAGGCCACTGTTGGAATATTGCGTGCAATTCTGATCTCCTTCCTATCGGAAAGATGTTGTGAAACTTGAAAGAATTCAGAAAAGATTTACAAGGATGTTGCCAGGGTTGGAGGATCTGAGCTACAGGGAGAGGCTGAACAGGCTGGGGTTGTTTTCCCTGAAGCGTTAGAGGCTGAGGGGTGACCTTAGAGGTTTACAAAATTATGAGGGGCATGGATAGGATAAATAGACAAAGTCTTTTCCCTGAGGTCGGGGAGTCCAGAACTAGAGGGCATAGGTTTGGGGTGAGAGGGGAAAGATATAAAAGAGACCTAAGGGGCAACTTTTTCACGCAGTGGGTGGTACGTGTATGGAATGAGCTGCCAGAGGATGTGGTGGAGGCTGATACAATTGCAACATTTATGAGGCATTTGGATGAGTATATGAATAGGAAGGGTTTGGAGGGATATAGGCCGGGTGCTGGCAGGTAGGGCTAGTTTGGGTTGGGATAGCTGGTCGGCATGGACGGGTTGGACCGAAGGGTCTGTTTCCATGCTGTACATCTCTATGACTCTAAAGTTCTGTAAAGCTGCAGCATAACTTGCCTATCCTTATACTCAATGCCCCTTCCAAAGAATTCAAATAAATTAAGCATTATTTCCCTTTGCCAGAGCCAACATGGTTTTGTCAGAATACAGAATCACAGAATTGTTACAGAGGAGGAGGTAGTCATTTGGCCCATCCTATTGATCCGGTTCTATTCCGTTGTGCCAATTTCCTGTTCAAATACAGATCCTCTACTTTCTTGACTGCCTCCAGTTGAATGTGCCTCCTCTGTTTCCTGGTAGTGATTTCCATGCATTAATTACTCACTGAAAAAGTTGTTTTCCTCACATAACTGAGCATGTCACTTTAAATCTGCCCTTGTTCTTTTTTTTATGATTGGGGACAGCTCCCTAGCTACTCTATTCAACTCGCTCATGATCTTGAAACTTCTACTAAATCTCCTTTTCGGGTGCCGCCTTTTCAAGAAAACCAGTCCCAATCTTTCCTCAATCCTGGAATTATTCTTGTAAATCGCTTTTGCATTCACATTTTTGTAAAATGTGGGGCCCTCAACTGTGCACAGTATCCTGCTGGTCTAACAGCTGTCTGTCTGTCTGTCTCTGTCTCTTCTACCCCCAAAAAAGGATCCTTCCCCAACTAATGGATTTTGAAAAATTAAGATTAACACATCAACTATACCACTTGTTTCTTTTTAAGGATCTAAATCCATCAGGATCCACAGATATGCCAACTCATTGTTTTACATCTCGAGTTGAGGACACATCTGGAATGTGCTTTATCCACCTGAAGATGCTGATTGACCTGTTTGTGTTCTCAGCTTTTTCTAGCTTCAGCATTTGTAGTATTTTGTAATTCCTGTTTGGAGGTTGCAGTGATGTACTTGATCACTATCCCTATTCCCTTGTTTGTTAGATTTTCTTTTGGAAGGGTTGACTGCTTTCACAAGATAAGTCTTCAAACAACTGCATAGATGTGGCGTAATCATTGTGTTGAAGGCCGTTTTAAATTGGAGGAGTTAAGTCACTATTGGCTCTCTCAAATTCTAGATTTGTGATACTGTTTGGAGTTGGAAGCTCCATGGATGAAAAATTAACACTGAAATCTTGATTATGATGCTTCACTTTTGACAACCTGGCTTTGAAACTCCCTCAAGACCTACTCAGATGTTGGCAGCCTTAGTGTTTGCTCAAGTTCTCATAGTTCACCTTTTCTTTCCTGGAGCTTAACTCCCTTGAATTCGTAAACTGTACTTGTACAGTGTTCGCAGACTGCTGGTTTCACCAAAGTGGATATTTTTTCAAGCTGGATGAGATACACGAAGCATTTGCTGCTTGTGAGTTTTTAACTCCTGTTCTGAGCCATAAATTATAAAAAGCCTGGTTTTTGTGTCCAAACTCTTAACACTTAGCTACCTACTAACTCCCAGATCATTTGCCTGAGTTCTGACTGCATAGAGCTCTCCAACTACTCTTGATTCTCACTGATTCTGAGTAGACCTCTTTTATGGCCTTTTCAGCTGTCCAGTTCAATAGTTCTTTTGTACATGACACTTCATGCCATGTTATCTGCTTCTCTAATTAACTGTGTGTGATCTAAGACTGGTCTTCAATGACCCATGAACACTTTTTTTTTCAGTCTGTTGAAAATTTTGCAACAAGGACTATCCTTAAGCAATATTGAATATAATTAATTTTGGAACAGTCAAATATAGGAACACCTTTGAACTGTCTGTTCCTTGAATGTTATGATATACAGTGTGCTGGTCCCAATAACTTAAAATGCATATTTTTTAAAACAAAAATAATTTTTCACATTCTACTGACTCTCTAAGCTAACTTTAAGTCGGCTGTCTCTGGATATTTGTTAGTATGTATAAAATATTTTGTCATCTTGGTTCTAGTGGCAATTGTCATGCTAAAATAGATTTAAAATTTATTTGTGTTGCTGGCACAGCCTGACTTGCACACTTCAAACGTGGTGTTTCTAAACCACTTCTTGAGCCATTGCATTCTGTATAATTTTAATCCATCAGCAATTTAAAAAAAAAAAATGATGCATCTCCAGGTCAGAATGGCATCTGACTTGGAGGATAACTTGAAGTGTTTTTATGCTATAGCTACCCTTGTCCTAAATGGGTGAAACTTGATGGTGCTGGAGGTTTGTTTACAGGCTATATTAAATTATTCAGGACCTTGCTTTGAATAAGCAATGATTCTTCTTGGCTAACTCAGCACATTGTTAATATCATGCAGAGCAGTAAGAAATCTGGTTGCCTTATAGTTTTCGACATCTGGATTGTCAAACTTGCAGTTCTCTCTGTGCTTAAGTAGTTACATCATATGCAGATGGCTGTCGATGTTCATCTTAATTAACAATGTTGTTTCATTGTAAGTACCTTTTTCTGGAGATTTGAATCTGGTGGCAGTCTGAAGAGTCTGCTGTGTTGAGCTCTGTGCCATACCCCAGGCAAGGTGGGCTCTTACCACCACCACCCCCTCCAAATTAGCCACCCCTGAGGAAAGTCTGGAGTTTCAAATAAGTAGAATACCTAGAGCCCCTTTTAAATCAGGTTTGAGTTCAGAAGCTGATATGAAGACATCAAAGGGAAAGGCTTTAGGGGAGAGCAGCGAGCAGGCATTCCCCTACTATATCGGGTACCCCTGAGGCCATTGCATTGACCCCGTGGCAGTGCCCTTGAGTTCAATGGAGCAACAGCAATTATTAACTGAGTTTACAAACCTCTGTGAAAAGATCGAGGTTGCACTGGAACCAATCACTGCCATACTGGCAAAGCATGAGTAGGAGATCCAGACCTTGGATCAGCAGTGGAGGCTGTGGAACAGAGGACCATGGCCTCTGAGGCCATGACGGAGAGGTCAGAGGGCAGGTCCAAACCTTGGAAGCCAGGTTTGGACCCTGCAGGACCAAGTAGATGACTTCAAATCGAGGTCTGAGAAAAAAATTTACGGATCTTGGGCTTACCTGAACGTGAAGGTGAAAATCCTGCTGTCGTCTTCGAGGGATGGCTTCGAGTTGCTTGGCCTGGAGATAGAGTCGGGCGGGTGAGTATGGAGTGGGCCTACCGGATCACAATGTGCGGGTCTGGACCAGCCCAGTGCCCCCCCCCCCCACCGCTCAAATCTTAAGGAGGAAAGTGTTGACATCTGACTGATGGGGAGCACTTGAAGTTACAGCAGGGAGGATACAATAGGGTGTTCTTATCCTCCCTGAGCTCCAAAAGCAGAGGGGTGGCCATACTGGTACGAAAGAACCTCCCATTTTGGGTGACAGATCAAATGAAGGATGAATATAGACTGTTCATCATTCTCGAGGCGCTAATAAGCTGAGAAGAGTATGATATCCTGACATTTACTGTCCCCTGGCATGCAACCTCAAAATTTTTGGTTGATACAGTTTCTAAGTTAATGGCTCTTGGGGTGCGCTGTATGATTATAGGAGGAGACTTTAGTTGTCTCAGACTCTGAGGTAGACAGGATACCAAGAGGGCTGTCTGGTACATCTCTGCAGTCTAGACAATTAGTGGAGTTGTGTGAGGAGCTGGGGCTAGTGCCTCCACCCGAATACAAGGGATTTTACCTACTTGTTGGGGCACACAAAATTAGTCTCTATGCAGAGAATGTCCTTTTTGTTTTTAGCTAAAAACCCCGAAAAATCCATACCTCGGTTAATACAAAAATATTAAATTATTTGGTAGCTGTTCAGGATAAAGATAAATTTTACAAAATCAGAGGTCATGCCCTTTTTTGGGGGTGGGGTTGTGTGGATGGTATTTGAAGAAGTATCAAATAGGCACTCTGTTGTCATGTGTAGGCAAATGGATACACAATGACCCAAAATCGACGTGACTTGATGTGGAGGCCTCTCGGGCAAAATGTGCCCTCGTAAATTACCGTTCATGGATAGAGTGAGGTTGGTGGTTGAACACACAGTCCGATTATGATAAATATGGTAAAACATGGAGGGTGATGCAGCAGCGTGAGGGCAATTTGTTTAAGACTTCGCCGTTTACCCCGTTAGTGGGAACCCCAGGATTTGGGCTGGGGTCAATGGGCTCCAACCTCAAAACTTGGGAGGGTAAAGGAATCTTCTGTCTGGGAGATTTATTTGGGGGGGTGGGGGTCTTGATGCCTTTTAGCCAGTTAGATCAGAAATACAGAATCCCTAATCGGGACCATTTCTGATATTTCCAAGTTGGGGATTATATACAGAAAACCACACTCTTGACTCAGCCCTACAAGTCAGATATAGAACGTAGAGTGCTCCGATGTGGTACCATATACCATTTACAGAGAGGGAATGCCTTGGGGGATATGGAGAGACCTCATGAGATTTGGAATCAGGAGTTGGGGGAGGAAATCTCATTGGAAATGTGGGAGGATATATGGAGGAATGTAAAGATTTCAATATATAATAGGGCGCAAGCGATGCAACTGAAGATCCTTCACAGGGCCCATGTGGTGCCAGAGAGATTAGCAAAATTTAAGAAAGGAACCTTCCCGAAATGTCCCAAATGTGTAAACAATATTGGCATCTTTTATACATCGTTTCTGGTCCTGTTTCAAGGTCAGCGGATACTGGGGGACCATAGTTCATGACCTGGAGAGGATTCTGGGCATGGAAGTTGGGGGGAACTGGTGTGCCTCCTCTTGGGACTACCGAACCTTCCCTCTCTAGATGAGCACGGGAACAGGTTGTTAAATATTTTGACGAACTGTGCGAGGAAGAACATCTGAAGGAACTGGATATCAGGAAAGCCTCCAGGCCTCGCAGGGTGGTACAGACTGGTGATGGAGCACATCACTCAGGATCGCTTGACAAGTATGGTGCACCATGGAACGGAGCATAAGACATGGCAGCCCTTTCTAATTTCTATAGACATGGATCTGTCTGCCTTATTGATTAGGGCCCCGGGTGGTGGCCTCGTAAATACGGGTACAATTACTGTTGCTCCTGTGGACAGGAGCCTTGATGGAGGTGTGACCAGTGGAGCAATGTAATATAATATAGTATAACGTGATGTAATTTAATTTCTGTATATTGTAATTTAATTTAGTGTTATCTCATTTAATTTGAGTTGTGCTAATTTGGTTTAAGTTAAGTAAATTTTGAGTCGACTGTATCTTGGACAATAGTCTGCAGTTAATGTTACTGTAATAACATAACATATATCATTTCTACTTTTCTGTACTTTTGTACTTTTATTATTTTGTATTTTCTTCTGGTTTGTGTTTTTGTTTTAAGGAAAAAAACATTTTCAGTAAATATATAACAAAAAAAGTACCTTTTCTTTTCCCAGAGCCTTTGAGACAGAAATCCGATTTTATTCTGGTAATGATCCTCTGGATGTCTGGGACAGGTAAGCAGTTAGATTTTTGATCCATTGTTTCATTGGAAAGAATTTGGGATGCCAGATTATCCGAGATTATATTTTCTGTAAAGATCTGTTTCTTTCAATAATGTGCCAACAGTGAATACATGATTATCAAATGCTAGTGTATAGCTAGAGAAATGACCAGAAGGGAACTTCAGTTTTCTGGGCCAGTGGGGCAAGTTCTGAGACAGGACAAAGCTATTTAATATAGATACTTGAACCTCAGCATAGCTGGAGCTCAAGTGTTTTGAGAAAGTAGTGATTAGGCATCAGGATAAAGCAGAAATCGACCTTCACCAGAAGCTGAGATAAATAGCTATAGAATAAAGTACTTCTGGAAAAATCTAGGGAGGAAAAGATATTCCAGCCCAAGATGGGTTTAGTCAGAATGTGTATATATAATGCATATATGCTTGGCGGAGGCAATAGCCTAGTGGTAGTATCGCTAGGCCATTATCATTAATCCAGAGACCCAGGTAATGTTCTTGACAGGTTCAAATCCTGTCATGGCAGATGCTGGAATTTAAATTCAGTAGAAATCTGGCAAGAAGTATCTAATGATAACTATGAAACTATTGTTAAGTTTTGGGAAAATTCATCCGGTCTCTTGCCTTTAGGGAAGAAAAAAGGCCTGGTCTGGCCTATTGTGACTTCAGACTCTGGGCAATTAGCCAGCAACGTCTCTAGTAGATTAGTAGCTATTGTAATTTCGAGTATTATGACTGAGAAACACACAATTTAAGCGTGGGGCCAGTTATAAACAAAAAGTAGCCTATCATCATCTCTATATCTACAAGTGTTAAGTATTTTGGCAGCATCCACTTCCCCAGAACATCAATGCAGTGTAACAGTCAAGAAGTGTACCAATGTTTGATGCGATTTAAAAAAATTGAAAAGAGAGTAATAAAAATGTGAGCAGTACCCTGCTGCTTTTTTTTAAGAAGCACAAAAGTGATGTGTCTTGCACTCATGTAGGATGTAAGGTCAAAATTGAGATTTCAGTTGCAATTGGGATTGTCCGTATTGCACCATTTGCAATTAGTGATTGTATGCCAGTCAGACAAATATTGATTGTGAACATTTTTGAACATAAATACAAGCCAAGATTATTTGTGACTTGAGGAGCCTCATTGAGGTAATATGAAAATTGTCATGAATTTATTAAAGGAAAATAGTGTTAATGAACTTCAGTTCTTTTACACTATGGCAGATTATTTGTGGATTCATGGATTTCAAAAGATATTTGACTAACTATCCCAATAGTTTGCAAAATAAGTCCCATGGACATGTGGTTACGTATTTGGGTATGGAGCACAAATCTGTCACAAAAATATTCCTTCGGGATGGAAAGAGAAAATCAAATGGCGTTACCCAGAGGCTCATCATAGGATTAATGTATTTTTGTGTTATCGCATAATTTCAAAATTTACTGATTGACTTTTAAGTCCCATACAACCAAGGACAACCTGTGAAATGTGCAGCCATGTGGCAGATGGTGTTTAACAGAGAAATGTCAAATGATGAGAAGAAAAAGAAAATATAGTATGCTTAAACCGAAAATATTTAAAAGGGGTTGACGAGCAGAGCTCTGAATTTGAATTGGAACATATGAACACAAAAAGTCATTCAACCTGCTTTGCCAGTTGATTTGATCATAGGTGATTATTTACATCATTGCTGCATTACTGCTCTATTTTCCATGTCCATTTGTGTAATCATATCTTGAAATCTCTTTAATGTACTCAATGACATGGTCTCCACAGACCTCTAGGGTAAAGAAAGTTCCAAGGATTCACCACTTTGTGAAGAAATTACTCCTCATTTCAGATCAAGAACACTTGTGTCCTTCACTTTCAAGTTGATCAGCCAGGGGATATTTGTACATACATCTCCGAAGATGGCAGGGATTGTGAAAACCTTTACTTTAACAGAGATGGAATACAAAATCAAGGAAGTTGTGCAAAATTTTACTTAAAATCTGTTTCTGACCTATCCAGAACATTGTTCAGTTTGGTTTTTTCCATTTTGCTTCATCAAGGACTTCTAGAACTTCTAAAAAGTCTAGATGTTTGCCAGAACTGTTCTGGGGATGAGGAACCTCTGCTGGAGTACTGTCCAGTTCTGATCACCCTGTTATAGGATAGATATTAAGTTGGAGAGAGTTCAGAAGGGATTTACCAAGATGTTGACAGGAACGGAGGCTTTGAGCTATGGGCATAGGCTGGAACTTTTTTTTTTAACCTGGAGCATAGGAGGTTGAGAGGTGACCTTGTAAAGGTTTATAAGATTGAGGGTTATAGATAAGGTGAATGGCAGACTTCTTTTCCCCAGGGTGGGGGATTCGAGACTAGGGGCATGTTTTTAAGGTGAGAGGAGAAAGATTAATGAAATAACATGAGGGATAACTTTTAAATGTGGTTCGTGTGTAGAATGAACATCCAGAGGAAGTGGTGCATGCGGGTACAGTTACAATATTTAAAAGATACTTTGATAAGCAGATGAGTAAAAAATGTTTGGAGGGATATGGATCAAACATAGAGAGATGGTTTGACTTAGTTTGGGACTGTGGATGGTTGGACCAAAGGTCTGTTTCCTGTTGTATGACTCTGGTTATTAAAAGAATAGAGAGACTGTAATGTAGCTCTTAGTAGTGAAGGTTCATCAAAATCATGTAGGCTTTAAATGTGGTTTTCAGTGGCAGAAGGATCAGTAATCAGATGATACAAATTTTGCGTTATTGTTAAGATTACATTACATTACATTACATTACAGTGTGGAAACAGGCCCTTCGGCCCAACAAGTCCACACTGACCCGCCGAAGCGAAACCCACCCATACCCCTACATTTACCCCTTACCTAACACTAGGGGCAATTTAGCATGGCCAATTCACCTGACCCTGCACATCTTTTGGACTGTGGGAGGAAACCAGAGCACCCGGAGGAAACCCACGCAGACACGGGGAGAACGTGCAAACTCCACACAGTCAGTCGCCTGAGGTGGGAATTGAACCCGGGTCTCAGGCGCTGTGAGGCAGCAGTGCTAACCACTGTGCCACCGTGCCGCCCACAAAGCCAGAAGAGCCAGAACTGACACAAACTGTTTTCTTCCTTGTATCTGGAAATACGCTGAATTTTGTTTTGGACTTTGCTTCAAAAGAGAATTTCAAATTGTTGAAGGAGAAACAAACATGGGTCTCTGACAAAGATAAATAACATTTAACTTGAGCAAAGTTTGTGCAGGCCAGTTAGGCTAAATTGAAGTATAGAACCACTTGTGAACTGCCCTGTTCTGATTCTAAGAGCATTGTGCGAATTTTTGCATAGCACTGTGTAACTTTGTGATCCACAAACAAGTGCAGCTAGCTGAATTGGCTGTTCAAGTAGTGATAGTTTCGAAACTATCTATTGCTTTGTTTGTTTTCAACAGATATATCAAATGGACGGAACAGACGTTTCCACATGGTGGAACAGATAGTAATCATTTAGCTCTTTTGGAAAGGGCTTTGAAACTCTTCCTGAAGGATGATACATATTACAGTGATCTACGGTACCTCGGTCATTGGTTAAAGTTTGTGAGTGTGCTTTTTGTTCAATGAATCTTAGGTGATCATTGCAGCCCTGTTCTTTCAACATTTATTGCCTATTTGTAATATATTAATATTTAATCATTTAACTGATTTTATTCAACGTTGAGATGTTTTTGGATAACAACTTCTTAAATTTCTCCCAATGCTTCACCTCATAATTTTGTGCTAAGCTATGACCAAACACTAATGTTCCAGTACTTGTCTAAATGACTTCAGATTATGCAATAAGTATCACTGAGACTTGATGCTAAAAATCAATCAGACTCCTGTTGCTCACTATCAATGTAAAGTGAGAACCCTAGCTCTGATCCACCATCGCACTTCTCTCTCTTAACCACTGACTGCTTGCTCACCTTTTTCCTTCGGCCACTGTGATAATTTCCCTAAAGTAGGTTACATCCTCAATGAAGTATCCTATATAAAACTCTTCAATTATAAACATTAAAAGAACTGGGAAGGTAATCAAATACCAAGGCTATAATGCTGAAATAGGGAGAATATTTATAAGCATTGTTTACAAAATTGCTAACCTTGCCTTACTGTACTACAGTAATCACAAGTTGGAATGACAAGTATCAAAATCCTTACACATATTCTGACTATAAAAATGAGCTTCCAGTTGTTTGCCACTTCAACACACCGCTAAGTTCCTACGCCAGCATTTCTGTCGCAGGCCTCCTGTGGTGTTCCAGCACAAGCTCAAAGAACAGCATCTCACATTCTGCCTGGGGACCTGGCAGCCTTTAAGTCTCTTCATTGAGATCAGTAATTTTAGAAGCTGATTCATTTCTGGTCCCGTCATGGCATGGTTTGCTTTTAGCGCAGCCAACACATTCTTACCACCCTCATTATCACATTACATTGATTGATTGCTTTCAGCAATTTACTCCCTCCTCTAAGCTCTCATTATCACTTTACCTTCTCTTCTGTCCTACTTTTCATAATCCCCTCAACTGCCTATCTCTTTCATATCTCTCACCTATCTGCTCATGTCTCTCCTCCACCAACCTATCCCAATCCCCCCAACCCCACCATCTCCTCTTCAGCATAAATGCCACCTTTTTTCCTACTGGCTATTAGTTCTGATAAAGTCATTGGACTGAATGTTAACTCTGCTTTCTCCCCACAGATACTGCTAGTCTACTGAGTTTACCAACAGTTTGTTTTTGTATCAAAACCCCTACACTACCTATTCAAACAGTTGGTTTATCTGTTAATTCACTGCACAGAAGTTGAATTTACAACTTGAAATTGCTAATTTCCTGTTCTCTCAACATTAATCGCTTCCAGGTTGACTACTGTACCGATCCACTAGAAATGTTCGACTTCTTAAACAGCAAAGGAATTGGTGTATCGCACGCTGCTCTCTACGTTGCCTGGGCTGAACGGTTTGAGCTTCTAGGGAACAACAAAAAGGCAGAAGCTATTTTACAGGAAGGCATTAGGCTCAATGCTGAACCAGTGGAAAAACTACAGCACAATCTGAGGTAACTAGTATCTGCTATGTTTAAGAAGGGTTTACTTTATTTTTGCTACCAATTGGGCAGAATTGCTGGCTAAAAGTGCATAAAATTGCCTATTTAAAGGTTAGGAATTGACTGTGGTATCTGGATTGAGATCTGTACGATTGTTTGCCACTACAACCCAAGCAGTTGCATTCCCATGATTTTTTTTAAAAATGTTTTGATTACACACCTCACCAGTAATCGCTCCCGCAGTTCTATCACCATATTTTAAATTTAAAAATCTGCCTGTTTCCATTGTCCTCAACTTGGATTTTTAATCTGCTTTGGATGCTGGTCGATCACTACACCACTCCCACTTGCTGCCCCCTTACCGTCCTCTCTCAACCATCCTGCTGTCAATGTTTGAGACTCCACTGATTCAGCCACTGTCCCTCTCACTGTCCGATTGCCCGAGCAGTGCAGTGAAGGAGGTCAGCAACAATGACTTCCTGTTCCAGTGTGGTGGCAAGAGATGCTCAACAGATGAGAGCATTTTGGACAAGAGAAACTACTTCAAGTTTCATTAGAAATGGAAAAAAGTATTTAGCGATATGATTGCTTTTAAGCAAATGGGAGAGGTGATGAAAATAATCAAAGTAATTCTGTGATCAGTTGACAGGCAGGAGAGATTAAATGATTGGATCACTGGCATGAATTGATATGACCATGGTTAATCAGTCACTTTTAATTATGTATCTTTTCTTCCACGTTAAAGACTGAGTTATCCATTAGCTACATCAAGGAGTATCAGCCATGCATGAGTTTCTATGACTGTACAGAAGGATACTTCGTGCTATGGTGATCAAAGGCTAATGTAGTAATTGGTACCTACATTTTATTTTGTTCTCAGGCACTTCCAGTCCCGGGTATTTAAACAGGTTGTAGCCTCCATAGCTGAAGGAACAAATGAAAACTCCATTCTTGAGCCAACTCAACAAAGAACTAGTCTTGGAGATCTGAAACGGCGAGGACAAAAGAGAGCCATGGCACCGGTCAAAAGGGTTGGCAGTGGAGTGCAGTGTAAGATTGTTTCTGTCTTTCTCCCTTATCCTCACCCCTCCTTGTTCTTCCTGCAGAGAAGAAACAAAGGGCAGATGTCAAAGCTGAAAAAATAATCAGAGTGCTTGATGTCCCTGTAATTGGTTTATAATTTCTGATATTTTCTACGCCTTATTAATGGCCTTGGCATCCTTTCTAAAACCTGGTGCCCTGAACTGGACACTTCCAGCTGAGATTTAATTAGCAATGGTGGCCCAGTGGTTAGCACTGCTACCTCAGCACCAGGGATTTGGGTTCGATTCCAGCCTTCGGCAACTGTGTGGCATTTGCACATTTTCCATGTATCTGTGTGGGTTTCCCCCAGGTGTTCTGGTTTCCTTCCACAGTCCAAAGATGTGCAAGTTAGGTGAATTGGCCATGCTAAGTTGCCCATAGTGTTCAGCGATGCGTAGGTTCGGTGCATTGGTCAGGGGAATGTAAAGTAATAGGGGAATGGGTCTGGGTACGATACTCTTCGGGGGATCGTTGTAGACTTGTTGGGCCAAATGGCCTGTTTCCACATATGATGCAATTAAGATTTATCGTAATTTCCTTCCTTCAGTCTCCAGTCTCCTTTTGACATTTCCATGCTCCCTCCTCTAACTTCTGCTGAATTTCAAATGAGTGCTGGAGAAAACATTTTCTTATTGTATTTAAGTTGTAACTAAATTAGTGGTGAGGATGTGGTGGTTATGGAGGGCAATTTCTTTTTTTTTCCCCTTGAGGAGTTTTATTTATGGATGAATTGAAGTTGTTTTGGTTTTAGCACTAAACCAAGGTCTTGGCCACTATGTGGCTCCTGCTCAGGAGCAGTGTGGAACCTTTGAAGTGTTCAATGAAAATCGAATGGACACCCAACTTGTAGAAGAGCTGAGATCAACAGAGAAGCAGTGGTCCACACTTCCTTCAACTTCTGCTAAAGAGAACGAAATTGTCCCAGGACCCTGGAATACATCTGGAATGCGGGTCAGTGGAGTAGGATGTTTTTAAACTGATTGTGGATTTTACTATTGTAGGATAAGTTGGGGGAGGAGGCCTAAAATTGTGACCTGTGAGGGGTGCTGTAGTATCTTCCCTACCCTTTACTGGGGGTTTACCAGAATGGATGAGTTTTTGGTGACCTGTCTATGCTATGACCTACGGCTTCAGCTGGTATTTAGTTAATGGCAGCGTACCCATTGTGTGGTTTTGGCAGCCATGTTTGTTTGGTGGTGGGTCACTCCTTTATTTCCCCCAACTTCATTGGCCACCTATTATCTTCTTCCAAGGACCGTCATCTTCTGGGACTTGGGTATGATCCCAGTGAAGGCCACTGATCGTCTTTTGCTTCTGGGACTAGACTTGCTGGCCACTTCATTAGTCATGTGGCTGCAGGCAAATTTCAGCTGTCAAATCAGCTGAGCTCTGGCGTATTCTGACACCCAAATTAGAAGCTTGAGTTGTAGTCCCACTTCAGGACCTTTGGGTGCAAAGTGGCAGTTAACCCTGCAATATTATAATATCTTTGCATATCGTGCAAAACCAAAACCCTATTTGCCTGTTCAGGTCAATGTTTACACTGACCAAGCAGATCCAGACTCTTTAAGTTGAAGAATTTCATGGAGTTCACCTAAGGTTTCACCATTCAGTTCTCTCAACCAACCCCATCAAAACTAACTCTTCATTTATCTCGTTGCTGTTTATGAGCCTTTCCTGTATTGTACAGTGGTTTCTGTATTTCTCTGCATAACATGCTGTACTTACTAAACTGTGTCTTGATAAAGTACTATATATATGTGGTGATGAAAAAGCAGGACTCATTTGCAGCTAACTTAATTGATGAAATGGGAGGCAAACTTGAGTCAATCTGTATGGTTTGGCACATATGGTCTATATCAAGTTTAGGTTTAAATGTCAAAACAAATGGGTTGTTACAATATCGCCAGAAGCAAAATCAAAAGTAAACCACCTTGTGCCGATAGTGAACTTCCTTTACTAATAAAGAAGTTGTAGTTAATTGTTAACATTTTATATTCCCGATTCCTTCCTCTCCGCCGCATCTGTTCCCAGGAGGACCAGTTCCAATACCATACAACCCAGATGGTCTCCTTCTTCAAAGACCGCAATTTCCCCCCCAGATGTGATCGATGCTCTCCACCGCATCTCCTCCACTTCCCGCTCCTCTGTCCTTGAGCCCCGCCCCTCCAATCTCCACCAGGACAGAACCCCACTGGTCCTCACCTAACACCCCACCAACCTCCATATACATCATATCATCCGTCGTCATTTCCGCCACCTGCAAACGGACCCCACCACCAGGGATATATTTCCCTCCCCTCCCCT
>NC_057719.1:80051158-80052639 GCF_004010195.1 Chiloscyllium plagiosum
CGCCCCCACCCCAGTCTGACCTATCACCCTCACCTTGACCTCTTTCCACCTATCACATTTCCGACGCCCCTCCCCCAAGTCCATCCTCCCTATCTTTTATCTTAGCCTACTGGAGCAACTTTCCTCATTCCTGAAGAAGGGCTCATGCCTGAAATGTCGATTCTCCTGCTCCTTGGATGCTGCCTGACCTGCGCTTTTCCAGCAACACATTTTCAACATTTTATTTTAAGCCACGAAGTGTCTGAAAGTGGGTTTATTGTACAAAGTTACTTTGAGCTTTTGTCCAACTTGGTTTTTTTTTTGAGATATTTGTCAAAACGTAAATGTTAAGGGCCTCTTTGCAAATGAAGTGAATTTTTGTCCCTCGCTGTCTTTCAAATGAGGGACAATTGTAATTTATGTCAACAGCTAGAAAAACCCCTTCAGTCTTTCAATTTGGAAAACCTTGTTTCTAACTCCTAACCTGGCTTCCAAATGGATGTTGTAATGCCAGATGAAATTTTGAGTTTGAGCTCTGCAGCATTGACTACTGTGGAGCTTAGACTGCATGTTAATAGTCATGAAGCTCCCTTAAATCCTCTTTTTTTTTCTAAAGTTGTGAGAATGATAAAGACAGAACTAAGTAGGTTCTGAGGGGTGAAATGAATGTCTTTAGTAGTCATTTATCTGAAGGCTGAGATAGGAAGATAACAAATCATCCATAAACTGTCTGGGTAAAGAATACCAAAGTGTTGATATGTCTGAGGACAATCCCATTGATAAGCTTGTTTGCTTTCCCATCAGAGGTCTGGTGAACTTTTTCATCTTGGTTTTATTTATTGCTACAATCAGAATCCTCATTCCCTGGTAAGTTTAGAAATTATCACTTTGTCAACAATGTTGTTGGTTTATAAGTTGTATAGCTGCTGCACCTAAACCAACTTATGAATATACTTAGATGGAAATGTGTTGCTGGAAAAGCGCAGCAGGTCAGGCAGCATCTAGGGAACAGGAGAATCGACGTTTCGGGCATTAGCCCTTCTTCAGGAATGAGGAAAGTTGGTCCAGCAGGCTAAGATAAAAGATAGGGAGGATGGACTTGGGGGAGGGGCGTCGGAAATGTGATAGGTGGAAAGAGGTCAAGGTGAGGGTGATAGGTCAGACGGGGGTGGGGGCGGAGAGGTCGGGAAGAAGATTGCAGGTTAGGAAGGCGGTGCTGAATTCGATGGATTTGACTGAGACAAGGTGGGGGGAGGGGAAATACCTTGTCTCAGTCAAATCCATCGAACTCAGCACCGCCTTCCTAACCTGCAATCTTCTTCCCGACCTCTCCGCCCCCACCACAGTCTGACCTATCACCCTCACCTTGACCTCTTTCCACCGATCACATTTCCGACGCCCCTCCCCCAAGTCCCTCCTCCCTATCTTTTATCTTAGCCTACTGGACCAACTTTCCTCATTCCTGCAGAAGGGCTAATGCCCGAAACGTCGATTCTCCTGTT
>NC_057719.1:80054708-80078974 GCF_004010195.1 Chiloscyllium plagiosum
CCCCCACCCCCGTCTGACCTATCACCCTCACCTTGACCTCTTTCCACCTATCACATTTCCGACGCCCCTCCCCCAAGTCCCTCCTCCCTATCTTTTATCTTAGCCTGCTGGACCAACTTTCCTCATTCCTGAAGAAGGGCTAATTCTCCTGTTCCCTAGATGCTGCTTGACCTGCTGCGCTTTTCCAGCAACACATTTCCATCTCTGATCTCCAGCATCTGCAGACCTCACTTTCTCCTATGAATATACTTAGGTAACTTGATAAACTAAATGGACTTTCAGTTGATTTATTTCATTTATCAGGTGCCCCGGCGTTCCAGTGTCCATGCGGTTCCCTTCTCTACAGTCCTGTCAGCCAAGAAACCTGACTTCAAGCTTTATGAAGAGGAATCTTCACATGAAGAGACTATGTATGTATAAAATTCGTGACTGGCATTTGGATTATATTTCTCGTGACATATGTAAACCATCTCCCCAAATATCCACAGGGAAAGAAGCATCACACTACTATATGGCGAGGCATGCTCTCTTGAGACAGAGCGAAGCGATTAGACATTGGCTGGGTGTGGTTTGCTGATCTTGAAGCAATCCATCTTGAATTGGAAAGAGAGGGATCACCTGAAGTTCCATTACCTGGTGTTATTTTGTTTTCTCTTTCAACTTGATTTGCTCCATTTTCTTAAAGTTGGGGAAGTTCAACCAATGTTTCCTTATTTTGTAAACTAATTTACAGTTGGTCTTGGCTACCAAAACAATTTTGAAGCCTCTTTTTTTTTTTTCCAATCCTGCTCATTGCTTTTAATCCTGTGATTCTGATACAGTAGAAGCAGAAAGTTGGATCAGATTTTCTGTTCTAAGCAATAGTAAAGGTAGATACAGTTTGACACAATTCACAACAACCAAAAGTAAGAATCCAGAAGGCTGTGTTGCATTCTCAATGCCAGGATTCGGGATACTTGCTCTGAGCTGGAGAGAGAGACATGCAATGGGAGGTGAAGGATCTAATTGTTCCAGTCTATGTAGGACTATGCAGGTGATTCTGCTTGGAGTATGAACAGCTAAGAGTTAAACTTTTAAAAACAAGTTCTCAAGGATTGTCCATTCTAGATCATTACATGAACCACAAGCAAATTGGCATAGGGTATGTAAGATTACAGAATTGTACATGTATCCCAGTCAGTATGGGAGAAATGGGTTTTGATTCATGAAGTAGTGGCATCAGCATCTGTAGGAAGCTGTACTATTCAAACTATATTCACCTGACATTTCATGGACCCAGCGTTCTTGCAAATTGTAGAGATTAAACTAAATGAGTGAGGGCAGATATGTAAAATTTAAAGAGAATAGACAAGGCCATGAGAAAGCAATAAGGGATTAATAATAAATAATATGGCATGAACAAAAGTTAAGACTGCACCAGCAGATTGAGCTAGAGATTGTTAAAAACTGTAGGAAGACAAGACTAAGTGCTCTCTCTGAATGAAGCAGCATTCAAAACACAACAGATGAATTGACACTTCAAATAGAAATAAACGAGAGCTGAGATCCATGATTGGAAGATTACAAAAATATACTCTAAGTTATGTGACCTTTTAGAAGAATGGGAAACTAGGAAAGTTGTGGAGGGATAACTGTTAAAGATGACATCAGTACAATAAAGTTGACCTTTCTTCTAAAGATCAAGATGTAGAATCCATTTGAGTAGAGGAGGAAGTAGTAAAGGGAGATATCACTTGTGGATTATTGGGCCCCACCAGTAGGTGAGTGTTACAGGAAGAAAAAAGAACCTTGTGAGAAAGCTACATGAATAATCATAGTTGATCTTTCATTTTACATATAAATTAGACACATCAGATTGGTAAATGTAGCCCGGAAATTGAGTTCATTGTTCCTTTTGGAACTGTTTCTTCTATAAGTATAGACGAGAGCTAACCAAAAATGGTCAGGGAATGTAATGAGATAATAAGATTAATTAATGACTTTACTATGAAGGTGCCCCTAAGTAGTTCTGATTGTAATGATTCAATCTTGCATTCATGTTGAGAAAAAGAAAAATGGTCTTAAATTGTTTTTTGCTTGAGTAAGGACAATTGAAATAATGAAAACAGCTGTCTAAAGAGATTGGGGAAGTTAGGCCAGGGCTTGGTCAGTAGCAGGGATCGATATTCTCAATACTCCATGCATTTCATAGAGTGAGAGACTCTAGGGAAAAGACTATAGACTGTCAAATTGAAAGAAAAAGTGTGCATTTCCATTTGTGGCAGGTCAAACATTCTGTTCAATTATAAAGGCACATCTTGTTTTAAAAGGAGAAATTAAATTATGGGTAAAAGTTAGCTAGAAATTTTAAAATAGTAAAGTTTCCTACAGAAATTTAAAAGGGAAAAGTAAATTGGATTTGCTCTTGAGGTAATAATGGATAAAATAAATTAAGTATTTTTAGTTTTGACTAACTTATTCCTTCCAAATAGGAGCAAGTTGTATCTTTTTAATTTTGCAATCTACAGCGTTATGGAATGACTTATTCTAACACTCTGACAACCTTTTAGTCCACAAACATCTTCTCTAATCCTATTCAAGGAATTAATAATTTTTTAAAAAATGAACATACTGCAAAGCTTTTCATCTTGCACTCATCAGGATAAATCAAGAATTCTAAATTGCAAAACATCTCAAATTTTACAGTGGGGCAAACGGATGTTGATAGTTAACAAGTCAACTCTGCTATGTCTTTTTCATGGAGAAAGAAATTGTGTTCCCCAGTAGTTTAAAGACGCAAGGCTTGGTTATGTTCTGTTTTCATTTGCAGAGAACAGGACTATGTTAATGTATGTTGCTTCAACCAAATATAAATGAGCCTCATTATGAGCTCAATCTTTTCTTTCTTTTCTTCTATAAAGACACCTAGGATTGTTATGCGAATGCTGCTAATCATGGAATACATCTAATGACAAATGTTTTTTGTTTTGGTTTTGCTATTGCAAACTGCTTGAGTATGCTCTGTACTCTGCCTATCACATACAATGGAAGGAGCATGGTGTTTGATTCGGTTAGCTAATTGCTGGGGCACACCATCTCTACTTGAAGCACTGTCATTTGTTCAAAGGATGTGTGACCTCCCTTACAACTTACGAACCTTGTGTATAAATTTCTAAAGCCCTACTTTTTTTAACAATTTGATTACAAATGCTCCTTTTGGTTTTACCTGGCTGTGTAGTGTTCTGGACCAGGCCAGATCCCCCTGCAAAATGTTGCAAGAAAGTAGCTTGGACCCTAACTTTGCTAGTTGTTTTAAGCAGGTGTACAGTGGATTCCAGGAAAGAATCAGCTGGTCAAAACACTTAATTTTAAACAAAACAGAATTTCTTTACAAGATTACTGAATGAAACGCAAACAATAGAATACTGAATAACTTATCCGAAAAGCCCAACAGATCATCCCAACCTAATGATGCTGTTCCAAATACTTGCAACAATCCCCATAAACACCACTTGGCACAAAAGGTAAAATCAAACAAGATCTTACAAGATACTGCATAACCTTGTTAAAGGAGTAGCTTAGTCACTGTAGCCATTTCCATTTCAATAAAAAAATCCACAGCCTAAAATGGATTCTAGTTGATCTGAATTTAATTAGATTGTGGAATTGTTGTACTACTCTGGGACATACACTCTTAGTTGAACAGCCTATAAGCAAGGGTAGGGTATATTTAAGGTTTCCATTTTAAAAGTAACTTTTAAAATGTTTTGTTCAGAAATCATTTTCCTTCCATGAAGGAGTTGAAATCGAAATGTTGGTACAGTCAGTCTTCTGGTTAAGAGAGTTCTTGAATCCATTCGTGAGGTAGTTTGTACACAAGTCAGAACATAATGCAGGACATTGTAAAGTAGCCATTTGTAAGTACACGAAATGTTAGTATGTCAGATCTTTAAAATTACATCTCTGTATGAGATAGTTTTGTAAGTTGGATGCTTGTAAATCAGCAACCTCCAATATAATATTTCCTTTTGATGTGTTGCAGGACACCTCGTAAAATTGAGCCCTTGTTTACCCCAGTGTTGAGTGCTCGGAAACCCAGTAAAGAATTGAATCCATTGACTAGAGTACAGGTTCAAAATTGCAATGAAAATAAGGAAGTATCTATGTATTCAAAAGACCAGATCTACGCTGGACTACGTGAATTCTCTTTTGAAGAACTTAGAGCAGAAGAATTCAAAAAGAAATACAAAGCTCGCATGAAAGGTACAGATGTTTTGACAGACTTAATTCTCAATTTGCTGAACATATCAGAAAAAGAACTTGCACGAATCTAGTAGATTCTATGCCATTGACAACCAGTTAATACACAAAGTACCTTAAGAGCAATGAGATTCAAGATCAGATACTATGTTGGTTGAGAGTTTCATGTCTTAGCTGAAAGCTGGCTCTGCTGACCAATGCAGCTGTGTTACATTGGTGAATCAGTGCAGATTTTATGTTCAGTACTGAAGTGGAGCTTTAACCAGCTACCTGGTCGTTCAACTTAATCCAGGCAGAAGTTCACCAAGACTTCTGGGGCAGCACCTTCCAAACAAGACCACTATCATCAAGAAAGGCAAGGACATGTCTCTTTTCCAAACCACTCCTCATTCTGACTTGTAATTATATTGTTGTTCCTTCTGTGTCACTGACCCAAAATCTTGCAACAGCTTACCAACAGCACTGAGTGGGATGACAACAAATAATTGTGAAGCAGTTCATGAAGGCAGCTAACTTCCACCTTCTTGAAGGCAATTTGGGTTGGGCAATAAATGTCTCTCTCAGCAAAGTCCACATCTCATGAAGGAATAAAGAAATTGTGCAAGGGGCTAAAACAAAAAACATAGTATTTGTTAATTGTTAACAAATTTTGATCTAAATGGAAATTAACTTGCTGCAAAGTTGTAACTCTATAAATACTCTGCAATCACTAATTTTGTTGTAAAGAGATATTGTGTCTTACTATTATTATGCTACTAATTTAGAATCAACACTTGACCATATACCTATTGGAATGATTGTTCCCTGTTCTATGATCAAGTTGTAACGTTTTTAAAATTATATTAATCTTTTTTTTTCTCAATCTGTTCTTTTAATGCCTGATGACTTTTGCCTCTTATTTTCTATATAGCTAACTGCTAAATAATTCACCTTTTTATTCCTACAAAGCCAATATGCAAAGAAATAGGTTGTGTTTGGTGAAGAGGAGTGAGAATGTGTTTGCTCATAGTTGTCAATATTTGGGTTTTTGTAGAATATTAAACCACTTATTCATAGATTTCATTCTTGACAGCTGGTGTTCTCAGGCCATTTTAAGTTTTCAGTTCTATCACTATTAACAAAGGAGAATATGATCATCAAGAATGATTAGTATCAGAGTGTAGCATTCTTCAGTGTCATTTATTTCATACATTTGAGAGAGACATAGTCATACAATGTGGAAACAGGGCCTTCGGCACACTGTCTAGCTGACCAGCAAATACCAAACTACACTAATCTTGTTTTTCTACACATGGTCCATAACCTATCGTACCCACATTTAAGTGCGGTCAGATGCTGCTTAATTATTGCAATAGTAACCACTAACCTTTTTTAGGAAATACATTTTTTAAAGTATGTAACTGAATTACTTGTGACTGCTATCTCTGTTTTGACTGTCTGACTGGGATCCTGTTTGTTAATTTTAAAATTGATGGTCCTTCAGGTAACTTTGGATATTGTAGTCTCATCAGTGTAATGTGAAAAGCCTGATTTGTGTGGAGTCCGAACAATTTTAACCTTGCAATAATGTGAAGAATTGGATACCACCAAAATTAGTGCCTACTAATTTGCTTACAACTTGAAAAATAACACTTGCTGCCTTTCCATCTGTTTGTGGACGTCAGTCCCTCTGGCTTAAAGTTCAGTACTGTAACTGCATAAGACAACTTAATTGTGATTTTGTTCTAAGGCTTTGGAAGGAATTGAATGTGGTAGGTTCTGTCCCCATTTCTGTTGCATCAAGCCCAAATAATCAATCAATCGCATAACTCAGTACAACCTGATTTTGCAGTTTTTCAGTGATGAAAGGTATATGTTCTGGCCCGGTCACTCTCCATTTCGATGGTGTACTGAAATGCTTCTGACAGTCCAACTTGGTTGTAGCCCTATAGTTGGCAATAGAATAGTTGTGACTATGTTGTATGTTTTATACAGAACAAGAAGAGAAATTGTTGAAGTTAAAGCAAGAAAAGGAGGAGGTGGAGCAATTAATCCACATGGCAAAGTTGAGAATGAAGGAGCAGCGGGAGCATAGCCAACCAGAAACCCAACAGGTCTGTTGACTGTAGAGATGGACATTTCCTGATTTTTAAGATTTACTAATACATCCAGCTAATAACTAATTTGAATATCATTGAACATTAATTGGTGAATTAAAAGTTGAACTAACTAATCCAGTATGCTCCTATTGATGGCAGAAAATATTGCATACTTGGCTTATAATGGATATACTCCTCTAGTACTATTAACAATCCAGTTTCAGCACTTTGATTGCAAGTAATTCTTTGTCAGTGACTGAAGGTTAATGTGGTAGCCATTTTGTACCAGGAACCACTATCAAGTGGATAGTGAGTTGGATAAATGCTGATCAAGAAAAATGAGATTTAATTTGTGACCTTGTTTTTTTTTTTGAAAAAAATTAATGTCATGGAACCAAATGCTTGTGAGGTATGACAGACTTGTAACTTTATATTCCCGCATTGTATTGTCAGGCGAGTAGCACAACCTGTGAAAAACCTAAACGAGTAATACAAGACAAAACCACAACATTTCATTCCCTTGGATGAGGGGTATGTCTTGAATTATGTTTCCCAGAATGCTTTTTGACATGGCATTTCCCATTATTTGTGTGAACAGTGAATGTCAGTATGATTATTTACATTACTCAAGGCAGTGCCCTACAAATTTTATTTTAAATTTATTTAAACCCTGTGCTCTCTTATGAGCAACAATTGTTAAGTTTTTGTTTGGTATCAAAAACAGAGGAAAATAAATATAGACTGCTTTATTTGCAAAGGGATCCTGTTGCTCAGCTGTGGGTCAGATTGGACACTACTACCAGATGTGTAACAGGCTTGTACTTGCCTTGGTCAAATTTCCTAGATGTATGTTTTCCTGAAGAGTTTAAACTCTGTTGCTTTCAAAAGAGGTAGGTTGTGGGTTTAAAAGTCTGTATATCTGTTTTTTAAATTGATAATGGATAAACAATTTGGCATTTTGATAAACTAAAATAATTGGATCCACCCAAATGTGTCTGGTACTGTTTGTGATCCATACTATGGTGATGAATGTGGCAACGTTGGGAAGTCTGATTTATGATGCAGAGGTACTTATTCTTTAGTAAGAAAAGTTTCTCTTTACAGCTGATATGTATCAATCATTGTCTTTCAAAAAAAAACAATGTGCACCAGTTTGGACTATTGAAACATTTGATATAACCTTGTGACTACTTGCAAGATTGTCTCGTTGAACTCTCCACTCAACAATTGGCATTGCTGTCTGTGAAAAGGGAAGACTTTCTGGTCAGGGAAATTTATTAAGGGCTGCAGGGAAAAAACATGCAGCTCACATATACAAATGACAATGATTTGCATAGTGAATACCCTTGCTACAAAACTGAAATAAGATACAACTTTTAACTTGGCCAGATATTCTTTAACTGGAAATTGCACTACATTGTCTAAGTTTCCCAATTTATTTGTGTAGAATCTGAAGTGTTTTCATATTTAAGGTTTAACTCTGACTTCTTGCATGTCAGACAATATAAGCAATCTCTCAACCAATGGATCAGATCTAGGCTCTGCAGTCCTGTCAAATCCAGTTGCAAATTGTAGTGGACAACCAAACAATTCAACGGAGGAGGAGGTGCCATAAATATCCCCATCCTCAATGGTGGAAGAGCCCAACACATCATTGCAAAAGATAAGGCTGAACCATTTGCAGCAGTCTTCAGCCAGGAGTGCCAAGTAGATGGAAGGTGGCATCAACAGTGCCATCAAGTCTCATCTGCTCAGCAATAGCCTGTTCATTGAATCCCAGTTTGAGTTCTGCCAGGCCATTTAGCTACTGACCTCATTATAGCCTTGATTCAAATATGGCCAAAACAACTGGATTCCAGAGGTGAAGTAAGAGTGACAACCCTTAACATCAAGGCCTCACTTAAGTGTGGCATGAAGGAACCCTAGCAAAATTTGGATCCGTGGATATCGGAGGCAATTTCTCAGCTGGATGGAGTTATACTTGGCACATAGGTGATTACGATTGGAGGTCAGTCATCCCAGGTTAATATGTATGCTCACTTTCTTTGTAAAAGTACAAGTCTATCTTTTATCGTAGACTCCTGGTAGTATATAGCCAAAACACTGCTGTTATTGCTGGAAATTTGAAACAAGCAGAAAATGCTTGCGAAACTCAACAGGTCTGGCAAGATCGGTAGAGAGAGAAAGATGCTGTTTTGAGTCTTGTGGGCTTCAGAATTCAAGTTTCCAGAGTTTCAGAACTACTTTATGAAAGAGTCATACCAGAATCAACATTAGCTCTTTCTCCAAGGTGCTGCTAGACCTGAATGTCTCCAGTATTGAATTTGCTTCTGGTATCAAATCTAGGTTGGCTACATAAGTGGTCTTAGTCCACAATAAAAATTGTCTGAAATATCCTGTTTATTCTTGCTTTCAGAATGAAGCAATTCATGACCCTCTGCCATGCTCAGCGATCACCACTAGGGAATTTGGCACAGACATCAGTCTATCAGAAAGGAATGGTGAAGATTCTGATAGAAATGGGTAAATACTTTGTATTTTATGTTCCTTGTCATTTTTCGTACTGCAGTTAATTTGTGACGCAAGAATGGAATACCTTTTTAAGCTGCTGGAATTGTTTCTTCAATACCTTCAGTAAAGCCTTGTCAATATAGTGGATGAGCTACCAATCCCGCACATTTAAACTGTCAATAAGATCATGCCAGCTTGAGCTTACTGCTTGTTATTTTCTTGCAATAGACCTTCTGTTTTTGGGTTTAGGTTACCAAGAGTTATTATGAATCTCATCCTTACTTAGCTGATCCATTTCCTATTGCTTGACATTAGAAATAATTTGTAAAATTGTCACTGAATTACTTCTCACCTGGTTATCAACCAGCTTTGCAGTTGCTTCACCTGGAAAGTTTATGTATGATTTAACTAGCGTTCTGTTCTTTACTCCAGCTCCACTGATATATCTCATAATGCATAGATCCTGCTACTCAGTTTGAAGACTTGTAAATCTCTTGCAGTGTGGATGGAACCCATGTGCCTTTTCCCATCTTTTCCAAGTGTTCAGTCTGAGTAGTTTAAGACAGATTAATAGTTTTCTAGATACTAAAGACATTAAGGAATATAGAAATAGTATGGGTAAATGGTTTTTGAAGTCAATGATTAAACATGATCTGGAATGATAGAGCTGATGGCTGCTACTCCTATTAGCGATTTTAAAGATTTGTAGCTCAGGTTGATGATAAGTCATGTCGCTGAGTTTGAAGGTTTGTTTTCAGAGGTTTTCTCCCCCAAGAAGTAACGTCAGTGAGAGTCTCTGAAGCGCTGGTGGTATGTCCTGCCTTTCTATTTATAAGTCTTGGTTTCTTAAGGTGGATGATGTCATTTCTGGTTCTTTTTCACAAGGGAAGGTAGATAGGAGCTAAGTCAATGTGATTATTAATTGAGTTCTGGTTAGAATGCCATGCCTCTAAGAATTCTTGTGCATGTCTTTGTTTCACTTATCCTAGGATGTATGTGTTGTCCCAGTAAAAGTGGTGTCGTCCTTTGTCTGTATGTATGGAAAGTAGTGATAGCGGGTCGTGTCTTTTGGTGGCCAAGGCAGGACATACCACTAGCGCTTCACCAGAGACTCTTTCTGATGTTACCTAGTATGGTGACGAAACGTCTGAAAATAAACCTTCAAACTCAGTGAGCTAACTTACAGACTCCTATGTTCTGTCCCTTTATTTTCTGATGATCTGTACATCATTCCCTCTTGCTGCGAATTTGTCTGTGGAAATTTTTTCTCCAAATTCCGTTACGTTTGTTAGTCTGGTTCTAGGTATGGATGGATTTTCTTGTGCAAAGAGGTTAGTTTGTACTCCATTAGAGTTTTAGAATAATGAGAGGAGACCTTTATTGAAACATACAAGATTCCTCAGGGCTTTTACAGTGTAGATGTGGAAAGGTTGTTTCTGGCTGTGGGAGGATCTAGGACCAGAGAATGCCATTTAAGATAGAGATGAGGAGAAATTGTTTCTCGAAGGATAATGAATATGTAGGCATTCCTTAATGTAGAAGACTGTGGAGGCCTATGTATGTTCAAAGGTGGGAGAGTAACTTTTGGTCAGTGATGGAATCCAGGATTATAAAGATAAGGTGGGAAAGTGACTAACAATGGATGAATAAATATAACGTTCTAGTCAAGATTTAAATATATATATTATATAAGATGTAAACAACTGGATTTAAATGAATATATTGAGTAGGTTAAAGAGTGTAGGGCATTCTTGGGAGAGAGATTAGGAAGACAGAGAATAAGAACCTTATTTGCCAAGGCTAAGATTAATCCAATTAAATTCTACAAGTACATTTTAAGAGCAAGACGGCAACACTAGAGAGTAGGGCCCTTTTAAAGATCAAAGAGATCATCTTTGTGTTGAACCTCAAGAGATGGGACAGATTAAATTAATAATTTACATCTGTTTTTACTGTGGAGAAAGAAATAGAGGCTAGAGGTTCAGAAATAAATACTGATGTTTTGAAAATAGTTCCCATTACAGATGAAGTGCTGGAAGTCTACGAAAATATAAATGTGGATAAATCTCTGGGACCTTTATCGAGTGTATCCCATAACTTTGTGGGAAGGTAGGCAAGAAGTTGCAGGGTCCCATGCAGAAATACTTTATCACTTATAAATACACATGAGGTGTCAAATGACTGGAGAGTGGCTAATGTGACTTTCAGAAGGGATGCAAGAAGCCTGCGAACTATAGACCTCTGATGTCAGTGGTGAGTAAATTATTAGAAATGATTCTGAAAGGTAGGTTTATATGCATTTGGAGAGGCAAAGAATGAATAGGGATAGTCAACCTAGTTTTGTACAAGCAAAATCATGTCTCTCAAACATGGGAGTTTTTTGAAGTAAGCAAGAAGTTTGAGGATAGAGTGGTAGACATTGTTCACTTGGACTTTAATAAGCCTTTGACAAGGTTCCATATCACAGACAAATTAGTAAAGTTAGATCACCTGAGATTTAGGATAAGCTTGCCAGTTGGATACAAAATTGGCTTAACTGTGTGAGACAGTGTGATGTGGAAGGTTATTTTTCAGACTGGAGACCTATGACCAGCAGTGTTCCACAAGGATTGGTGCTGAGTCCGCTCTTGTTTGTCATTTTATACAAATTATTTTGAGCATATAGAAAGCATGTTAAGTAAGTTAGATGACACCAAGGTTGATGATATAGTGGACAATGAAGAAGGTTATCTAAGATTACAAAGAGATCTTGATGAATTGGGTCAATGGGCTGAAGAGTGGCAAATGGAGTTTAATTTTGGTGAAATGTAAATTACCACATTTTAATAAAACAAAGACCAGATTTGGACAATTTAAAAGTGGGGCCTTGGGCAGAGAGACAGAGTTTCAGGTACGTAATTCTTTCAAGTTTGCATGACATAGATCGGGTGGTTGAGGTGTTTAGCATACTTGCCTTCATTGCTTAATCATTGTGTTGGGATGTCATTATTGAGGTTGTACAAGATGTTGGTGAGGCCTCTGAAGTAGTGTCCAATCCTGGTTGTCCTGTTGTAAGGATATTCACCTGGAGAGGATTTACCAGGATTGGTGGGTTTGAATTGTAAGGAGAGATTGGATAGGCTGGGACTTTTTTCACTGGAGTTTAGGAGGTTGCAGGGTGACCCTAAAGGTTTATAAAATTAATGACGGGGATAGACAGGTGAATGGCAGGTGTTTTCTCTCTGGAGTGGAGTATGTTTTTAAGGTGAGATGAGCAAGATTTTTAAAAAAACATGAGGGGCATTTTTTTAACAATGGTTTATGTATGGAATGAACTTCCAGAGGAAGTGGTGGATGCAGATACAGTTACACTGTTTAAATGACATTTAGATAAGTACATGAATAAGAAATGTTTGAAAGGATACGGGCCAAGTGCAGACAGGTGGAACTGGTTTAATTTGGGATTATAGCCAGCATAGACTGGTTGGATTGAAGGGTCTGTTTCCATGCTGTATGATTGTGATAGGCTAATTTCTAACTAATCCATATCTTCTCACATGCATATATATAATCACTCCACATTCTTTCTCATAGCTTCACAGCACTGAGATTTAGACTGGCCTTTAATTGTTCGATCGATCTCTCTTTTTTTAAATTAATGAGATGTTATTAGACCTCCCCTGGCTCATCACTTTAGCCAGAGAGGATTTGAAAGCTTCTGCCACTGCCTCTGATATCTCCTCCCATGCCTCCCTCAATAGCTGGGATAAATCTCATCTGTTCCCATGGATTTATCAACTTCAGGCTGTTAAACCCATTAGTATCTCCCCTTTTTTTTGTTAATTTCTTCTAACGTTACACTGTCTTCACAATGGAACAGGACTGGCACAGTATTCATTGTAGACTGTGCCCCATCTTCCCGGTTTTCTCTCTCTAGTTATGTCTGTGGTTCCTCATGGTCCTTCATCTTCCCTGAGTTATTTCCTTGCTCATTCTATATTTAAAAACATTTTTACATTTCTTAAGCTTCTCTAGGCCTTTATTGCCTTTTACTTTCTGTTTGCATCATTCTGTCTAAGGTCAAACCTATTTCTTTGAAAGAGTTTGACTTCAGTTAAGTCTGAATTTTCTTGTAACACATATTACATGCATTGCTCAATTACAATAGGTTACTTATTACTTCTAGCATTTGTACAGAAATGCTATGATATGTCTGGACTCTTTGCTCTTTTTTTTCCCAACAGCGTTATGTTTTTAAAGTTGAAGATTAAATTCCAGATTGAAGTGTACATGTTCTAATCTTTGTTTAAAAACTTGCAACTGTTTCAAATCTCAGATAATTAGTCATAACTGAATTTAAATGTCTGTTCTGTTAACTATAAATACAATTTTGCTTAAGTTTATGTTGGCGATCTTTAAAACCAAAAATTCTTTCTCCAAATTTTAGATCTTATAGTAGCAATCCTGAAACTGCTACATGTCCAGATTTTATTTTAAATTTATGAACTATGGTTTATTTCTTGCGGTTATGAACTTCCTGTGCATAAGCTGCTTTTATGTTATGTGGAACGGAGTCCTCCACGCTCTGAATTCAGAGACCAGTTTGTTGTTGGGAGGCTTTTTCATTAACTTTGGTTTAGCTTTGGGCCACAGCTGGCTATGTAGACAGTAATGAAACACTGGTATCAGCATTGCTATGTCAAAAAGACACAGAGGTCTTTAGCCTATGGAGTCTGCACCAGTTGAACACAACCACAGAAAAACCATTCTAATCCCATTTTCTAGCACTCTTCCCATAGCCTTGACGTTGCAAATGCGCATTGAAATACTACTAAAATGTTATTACAGTTTCTGTCTCTACCAACCGTACAGGTAGTGACTTCTAGGTTCCCAAAACCGTTTGGCTTTAAACAAAGAAGTTCCTTGCATCTCCTGTTAACCACCTGCTCCTTACCTTTAAATCTATGGCTTCTGGTCATTAGTGCCCAAATCCCTTCCATTTTCCCTCTTCCAGAAACTGCTTTCTCTTGAGGATATCCTTAATTTTCATCTTGGACAAGTAGATAAATTCCATGTTCCCTATTTCCATTTTTTGTTTTGACTGTTACATCCTGCAATGTTTAAATCCCAGTTCTGATTTTTCTGTAACCGTGTTTCAGTTTTCCTCCTGTGCTTTGATTCCCCCATGCAAGATTTCCTGTAGTTCAAGTTAAGGACACCAAATTGCTGTAAAGATGTTTCAATTCAATTGATTCCCTCATTTATGTTTAAACACCTTTTGGGCTCCTGTTCTGTAACATTTACATATTCCCGTGTCATCAGTGTCCTCCTTTACCTTATTATTTGCTATATTCTCCAACCCTGCTTTGTTTACGTTTATGCTGCATGCGTTTCTTGTAAATCTGTTCCTGACTATGTTTCTTGTTTTAAAGTAACTATTACAGCTGGATTTACCCTCTTACGTTGCAAATTTCTTTCCAGTTGCCATGTTATATCCATTACCTTGGTAATGCACGGGCAGCTCACCCTCGAGTCTGCTTGTCCTTATCTGGGGAAGATGCTACTATGTTGTAGGTGTGTTGTAGAGGTGCAGGTGTTGGACAGAGGTGTATAACGTTAAATATCTCTCAATGCCAGGTTATAGTCTAACAGGTTTATTTGGAAGCACTAGCTTTTGGAGTGCTGCTCCTTTTTATCAGGTGTTGAAGGAGCAGTGCTCTGAAAGCTAGTGCTTTCAGACAAGCCAGTTAGATTATAACCTGGTGTTGTGTAATCTTATAGCTGAGTGTACACTTACCACATAGCTCAAAAAACTGTCTGGGAAGGATAGCAATGGTCTGCATTGTGATTATCCTCCCTGTCGTCTTTCCTGTTCTCAGAATAGCAAGTACAAGTGCCTGTTTGATAGAAAAAGAAATCTTGCAGATGCTGCAAGTGTATTTGCTCTACACAATGGCCCAATACTGACCTCCTGCTCTACAGTTCTGACAACATTCCTACATTCTGCAGGTGGAGTTCTGTAAGACATTTAGTAAAGTCCCATCATATATAATCTGAGTTGAAGGTAAATTATTGACCCAGTTAGGGAGTTGGTGGAGTAGCAGGAGACAGAATAGAAATATTGGACAGATACTCCAGAATTAAATGTATGTCATCTTGCAATAATACATTTACTAACCACTCGGATGCTGGAATAGAAAGCAAAATTTCCAATTTGCTTGTATGGGCATCATCTGCAAATGTTCCAATTAAAGTTAAATGAATGGATTTCAAGGTCTGCAATTGCTAGGTCATGCACCTTTTGACCTAAGATGAGTTTTACAAGATAATCTAAGCAATGAAGGTCCAAAGAAAAGAGCAAAATAATATGGATGCTAGAAATCCGAAATAAGAGCATAACATTGTGGATAAAAATATTAGTTTTCCTGCTGCTGCTCTACCAAGGCACACTCACTAAGAATGTTGGGAAAATTATCCAACCTCATTACTCACTCCAAGTAATTATTAGATGTACATGCTATCCATGGTGACCAAACTCTCCAAGCAAGTCTCTTAGAAACTTAGTGAAATTTATTTACTTAATATTTGGAGTTACCAAGGTTTTAGCCTCATGACAGTAAATAAAAGGCAATTTAATCAGGACAGTTGTAGCTTGGAGTGGTGTTTGCGAATACCTGCGGTCCTTGACCTTCAGTGGCAGCTGTTATAATCTAAACTGGTGTTTACTGTTTGCTGAGACTTGTCATTATCAAATGACATTTCTTCAAAAATCTTAGATTTGGGCTTGAATATGTTTGGGCTAGATACCCACTGACTTTCAAGCCAAGCTTGGAGTAGTGATAATAGCAATTTGCCAACTCTTCCTTTTTCCTTTCTTGAAACATGTTTACCTAATCATTTTAGAAAGGTGCTGATTTTATTTTTTCCTCAGGTTCTGGTGTTGTCTATAAAAGTTGGAATTCACTTGATAACCCACTGTTTTTCAGATTGAATGAAATTGCGTCGAGACTGAAAAACGCGAATCTGTCAGATTGCACAGGTAACAAGTCATTGTTTTGTCTTATTACCTAGTCTTCGTAATTTGATACAATTTGCATACAAACTGACTTTTATACAGAATAATGCTGAGGGGGATTTTGCAGCTTTTCATCTTGTGCTAATCAGAACCATCGTAAGAATACCAACATTCAAACTATTCACAACAGTTTATTTTGGGGTTGGGGGGGGGGGCGAAGCGGGTTGTGAAAGGGTACTGATTACTCATATCAGAGTAGACTTGCCAACCAAAGAGAATGCAATAGGAGACAATAGACACCTTGTGCTTCTGGACAATTCAAAAAGAAAAGGCACAGGCTGAACCTATTGCTTTTTGTTTGCAGAGAATGAGTCCTTGCATGTGAATGTACAATATGTCCTCACTGAGAATAGAATTGCATTCTTAAACAGACTTTAAGTGAAATGATTTTGCAAATCCGTGATTAAATCTGGAACTAGGTTCCAAAACTTGTATATGGATCTGATGGGGTCAATGCTGATTGAGTGCCATAAGAGCCACCTATTGTGGTGTCACATGGACTAGTTGAGAGTAACTAAGGAGTCATACCTGGTCTTTCCAACAGTCTTGAATCATATGCATAACCTTGTAACAGGTAAATCATTCCAGAGATGCAGTCAACTGTATCTTGCTTACCAAAGAGTCTTTTCCAGTTCGACCAGAAAGTGGCAATCCTCTCCACGCTAGTACTTACTTCCTGGAGAAGCATACGACTGTAAGGTTGTAATGGCAGCATGTACAATAGCTTCCTTTGGACATCTGAGCCTGGATAAAATGACAAGTTGAAGGATTGTACCATATGTATGTGTGCGATGTGCATCCTAGCTGAGTGATTTGCAACAAAAAAATCACTTATTTTAAACAAAATATTGTATAAATTCATTTTGGATACACTAGCAGGCTCTTGAGCAGTCCCTCTAGTTAAAAGATGACTTGCTGCTTCTCTGGCTCAATCCGTTCTGAGATGGCTGATAAATCCACTGAGTAATCTGCAGGCTCTGCCATATATCTGCAGATTTTTCTTGGGAGTTCAGGTAGTTCTGAGGCTTTTGCATTCGTCATTTTGATTTGCTTCTGCGTGTTGCCAGTGAAATCTGTTTTCAGTACCTTCCCAAATATTCAATCTCCCATTTTGCTTAGCAACCATGAGTTGAAGGGGTATCCTTGATCTTTGTATATATGCTTAAGGTGTCTTCATGATGGTGCATATCAGTAGCTCATAGCTTTGATGAAAGGCATGTTAGCTTGAAGGAAGACCTGCTGTAATCTCTTTCTTTCCACTAGAATTGAAGGCATTTTGAAGAAACCAGTGGCGATTTGATGTGCCTGGTGATAACCTGATCTTAGTTTGAGATTCTGGTTCTCTTGAGAAGCTCAGTAATTAAAGTTAGGAATTATCTTTTGTGTTGAATTGAAGGCACAGTCAACAACCACTTCCTGGTGGAGTTAATGGAATGAAGGACCAGGTTCTTCATAACCTTAGTTTATCCAAACTGGGAATTTTCTTTTGCTGCTTCCAGTGATCAGTAGAATCAGTAGAACCATAGAATCAACTATGGCAGTTACATAGTTGATTCTACGGTTCATTTTGGTGCTGCATTCTTTGGGTCATATAAATTTCTATTGCCTGAGCCGTGAGTTGGAAACCTCTCGTTGACCAAATCAAGTAGGTCATGTTTGTGTGGTCTATCTCTTCAAGTTGACTGTCTAGACATGTTAAGTCTTCGTTGGATCGTCTATTTGCATGAGATGCAAGCGATTCCACTGTACCTGCCTCCATTTCATCAATGCAAACCTCTGACACCAAGGTGTTGATTGCACACAGAGCCTCTGTAATAGCATTGTGCAATCTTCATGGCCACTGGCACATTTTGGACCACAATTTCATTCTCACTGTTCAGGCATGTCAATGTGACTTCTTCCCATGAATCAACAATATTGAACGTGCCCTTGAGGATGTAGCCATGTAAAAATTACCTGACTGGTGCCTTCTCATTGTCTGTTGCCTTGAGTTAAGGAGAAAGTGAGGACTGTAGATGCTGGAGAGTCAGTCAAAAAGTGTGGTGCTGGAAAAACACAGTAGGTCAAGCAGCGTCCGAGAAGCAGGAGAGTCAACTTTTCGGGCATAAGCCCTTCATCAGGAATGTGGAGGGGATGGGAGCTGAAAGATAAATGGAGAGATGGGGCTGAGTGGAAGGTAGCTGGGAATGTGATAGGTGGATGCAGGTGGGGCTAATAGTGAGAGGTCGATGGGGAGGGTGGAGCAGATGGTTTGAAAGGAAGATAGCAGGTAGGACAGGTCAAGAGGGTAGTGCCAAGTTGAAGGTTTGGATCTGGGATAAGGTGGGGAGAGGAGAGATTTGAAAAATGTTGATTTGAATGCTATGATGAGCAAATGTTCCTTGGGATAGCAATCAATAGTGTTGTCTTAGACTGATACACCATGGAAGGTTTAAACTTTAGATTCTTATGCAGCATTTCCATTAAGTAGAGCAGTAAGGTGATCTTTGGCAACTTCAAATCTGGATGCCATCTTTCAACCATGTTTTCTGTGACAAATGTTTCTAAACAAGTCCTGTCTTTTTAATATTAAACCTATGCTGGTAAGTAGCTTCCTTCAAGTAGGCAGAAAATTCATCTGCTTCTGTAACAGGACTAGCTGCAGTTCATCAGACATTTTAACATCTCAGTACTGTAACTACCCTTAACTAGCATTGAAACTTTCTAACTGAACACTCAACTCCCTCATTCTGCAAGTCTTCCATTAGGTTTTTTGCTTTTTCTTGCTTCAAACTAATCAGGTGCCGATTTTGGCCTTCAATACAGGCTCAACCTGTTGGCACTCGAAATTGCTAGTTGTTTTCAGCTGCAGTGTTTTAAAACATAAAGTTTCTCACTTGCTTCCTTTGCACAGCAGGCTGACTACTACTACTTGCTGGGCCCTTCTGACTTGTGTTTAAAAGAGATTCCAATGAATTGCAGCACCAAATCACATCTGGAATTAGGGATTTTTAACTAGGTCCTGCTTCTCACTGCAATCCAAGTGAGTCTCAATGCCCGTAAGGAGGGATTTTTGACTTGGTCATAATGAAGGAATGCCAATATGTTTCCAAGTCAGAATGGCGAGTGGCTTGAAGGGGAATTTATAGGTGCTGGTAATCCAATGTATCTGCTGCCCTTTTTCTTTCTAGATGGAGGAGATCATGGGTTCGGAAGATGCTCTTTAAGGATCTTTGAATTTCTACATCCTGTAGGTAATGAGAATTGGTGGTGGTGGAGTGGAAGCTTGAGGATGTGGTGGCAATCAAGTGGGCTACTCTGCCATAGATGGTGTCAAGCTTTGAGTGTTATTGGAGCTGCATCCATCCAGGCAAGTGGGGAGTATTTCATCACACTCCTGACTTGAACCTTGTAGATAGTGGTCAAACTTTGGGGAGTCAGCAGGAGGTGAGTTACTTGATGCAGTATTCCTAGCCAGTGACCAGCTGTTGAACCCTGCATGTTAGTGGTGAGTCCTGTTGAGTTTCTGATCAAAGGTAGACACACACACCCCCCCCCCCCCCGCCACCGCAATATTTAAATAGTGGGAAGTTCGGTGATGGACAATGACATTCAAAATGGTATAACCATCTGTTATTTGAGATTGTCATTGCTGGCATTGTGTAGCATGAATGTAACTTGCCACTTGTCAGCCTGAAACTTGTCTAGATCTTGTTGCATTTGAACATGGGCTGCTTCAGTATCCGAGGAGTTATGAAATCTGCTGAACATCCACAATTCTGACCTTATGATAGAGAGAGGTCATTGAAGCAGCATTGAAGAAGGTCAGTGAAGATGTTTGAGCCTAGGGCACTACCCTAATAAACTTGTGCTGAGATTACTGACCTTCAGCAGCCACAGCCATCATCCTTTTGTGCCAGGTTTGACTCCAACCAGTGGAGAGCTTTACCCTGATTCCTAGATTCTGCAGCCAATGGGTCTATTGTGCTTGAGTTTCTTATGAATTTAGGCATACATTGAATCCATAGGGATGTTCATTTGTATTTTACTGGCTTATTGAAATGTCTTTGAAATGTTTAGTCGACTTTAATGTAGCCTATTTACAATTGTCAGAAATGACATTGCATGCGAACAAAAGATGTATATCCTAACTTTGCTCCTTTCTGGAATTGCCCCAGAGCTTGCAAGGCACAATTTTTCTCCTTGACATACATTTTCCAATTAGCACCTGTGGCTCCTATAGTAGAAGTGAACATTGTTTGAAACTAAGTATTCTTGTGTTCTGATAAGCGTAAGATAAAAAGCTTTGGCAATGAATCTCTTTCACTATTGTACTGGATTGGCCAATGTCAGCTGTGCATCGGATTGAACATTCACTCTGATCAGGATTTGAATGTAGACCTATTTGAAACATCACCATGATTTGCTGGATGCAAGGAGCTCATCTGAAATGCATTATTTTGTTCTTTGTGGGTATGAAATCATAAAATTACAACATTTTTATTAAAACATACAGTTCACTCCAGATGCTGCAGGATGGTTTTGAGATATTTATGTGGAGGTGATGAGTATGATGTCAGGTTGCTCCAAGAGTGGATGGAACTTTGTTTTCTAATCACACCCAGAGCAGGAATATGAAAACCCTCACTGGATTTTTAAATGGAAGAGATAGTAATTCCCCTGATTAACACTAACATAATCCTACAGCAAACTTTGTTGTGACTGTCACTCGATTAAACTGGCAAAAAGTATCTCCCTGAAATACCAGAAGTTTACTCTATTGTCGCAATCTCTTGAGTCAAGTGAGGTTGAGAGAGACTACTCTCTGGGAAGCTTTATTTAAGGCAGAGTTGCATTTTTTAAGTGAATTATGCTGTAAATAAAGTATAACAGTATGTATACCCCTCTCATTATGTTTCTGTTGGTTTGGTTTTTTTTACATTGATCAACAGGTCCACATAATCAACACAATATTTGATCAGCCAATACACTCCTAGTCCCATAATGTGGTTAATAAGTTTGTTATACATGAACCATTAAACTGTTGGTCATTTTATCAATCTCAGTATATTGATTTCTTTAATTAGTACAATTTTTTTTACTGGAAATCTGTTGCAACGGTGCTCTCTATGACATGGTAATGATAGAGAAAAACGTTCAATCTACCTCTTGATCCACATGCACTCACCATTTTCTATATAATGCATTTACTATTCTGGGAGTAGGAGGGTACATAAGAAGCATTGAAATGGTTCAGTCGCGATGCAGAATTTGCTTAACCTTATTCATTTGCCTATATTGAAATTAATTTGACATTTTATGCTTCAATCTGCACTATTTAACATGTCCCCTGTTTAAGTCAATAGGAAGCTCTGATATGTTGGCACTCTACTAATGCATTAGTTGATCAAATAAATAAAATAAATAATTAAGGCTCAAGCAAAAATCCCTGGTTAAGATGCTGTTAGTTTTGTCCTGCCAATAAGTAGTTCTGTCCGTTATTCCAACTCTCTCTCCTTCCACTTAGTCAAAAAGTAAAGACAGAGGAAATACTGCCAGACCTTGCTGTGATTTCCAGTATCCGTGGAAAGAGAAGCTAAATTGACCTTTTGCCAAAGGACAATTACCTTTCTTCAGAACTGGGAATCGTAATGTTTTTTCTCTGGGTAGTGTGTAAAAAGAAAGGGCAAGTCTGTCATTGGGTTAAGAATGGGAGTGAATAAATGGAAATAAATTCATAATTGCCTAATCTGGGCAAAAATTTACCTTTTGTGCCATGGTCCTCTGTTTTAATAATTATTCTTTTAAGGGACGGTCAATTTCACATGTCTTCTGGACATTCATACAAATAACAAGCCTCGTTATTCTCCAGTCCAATATTTCAGTCACATCTCAAAATTTGATCAGATATGACATCATTTTAAAATCCATGCTTGCTGTGTGGTCACCTGAAAATTGAAAGCCACTCAATCCTTATTTGTAGATCTTAATTGTCCACCACTAGATTAGATAATTGGTATTAGATAAACTTGTTCCATTCCACTTAAACAATCGAATGATATTCAATCTAAATGATATGGTTCACAATTGACAATTTTGGAGTGTTTTGCTTCTGGAATATTCTCACCTACCTTTAATATCTAGTCTTGGAAGCCATTTGGTACGGAGTTTTGTCAGTCATGCAGTCATTTTTCTCATTGCTGTTAGCTTGCATTAATTAAGTCCCTATATGTGATTCAATACTAATTTCCTCTTGGATGTCTAACATGTGATCCTCTTGGTTGAAACTTTATTGCTGGAACAGCACAGCAGGTCAGGCAGCATCCAGGGAACAGGAGATTCGACGTTTCGGGCACAGGCCCTTCTTCAGCTCATTCCTGAAGAAGGGCCTGTACCCGAAACGTCGAATCTCCTGTTCCCTGGATGCTGCCTGACCTGCTGTGCTGTTCCAGCAATAAAGTTTCAACTTTGATCTCCAGCATCTGCAGACCTCACTTTCTCCTATGTGATCCTCTTCCCAATTAGAAATAATGACTTGCATCAATGATTTAAATTGTCATTTCTTTGTTTTCCTATCAATTATCATGGCTAACCAAGGAAGGTATGGTGTATAAAGTTGAAAGTAAAAGTATATAAGGAGTCAAGTCAGTGAAAACCCTGAAGACTGGGATAAGTTGTTGTTTGTAATTTTTATTAATGACTTAGATGAGGGAGTCGAAGGGTGGGTCAGTAAATTTGCAGATGATACGAAGATGGGTGGAGTTGTGGATCGTGAGGAGGGCTGTTGTCGGCTGCAGAGGGACTTCGATATGATGCAGAGCTGGGCTGGGGAGTGGCAGATGGAGTTCAACCCTGCCAAGTGTGAGGTTGTCCATTTTGGAAGAACAAATAAGAATGCGGAATACAGGGTTAATGGTAGGGTTCTTAGTCAGGTGGAGGAACAGAGGGATCTTGGGGTCTATGTACATAGATCTTTGAAGGTTGCCACTCAGGTGAATAGAGTTTGTAAGAAGGCCTATGGAGTATCATCGTTCATTAGCAGAGGGATTGAATTCAAGAGTCGTGAAGTGATGTTGCAGCTGTACAGGACTTTGGTTAGGCCACAGTTGGAGTACTGTGTGCAGTTCTGGTCGCCTCACTTTAGGAAAGATGTGGAAGCTTTGGAGAGGGTGCAGAGAAGATTTACCAGATAGGTACATGGATGGGTACTTAATCTAGGTTAGAAGTTCGGCACAACATCATGGGCCGAAGGGCCTATTCTGTGCTGTATTGTTCTATGTTCTATGTTCTAAGTTCAGTGTCAAGCAAAGGAGGTCTAAAAAGATAATAAAGGCAGAGAAAATAAACTACGAGGGCAAGCTGGCAAGGACTATAAAAACTGACAAGCTTCTTTAAGTATATAAAAAGGGACAAAGAAAGGTCAAAGTGAACATAGACTCCTTAGGACATGAATCTAGGGGATAGTTATGCAGAAAAAGAAATGGCAGGGGAGTCAAAGATATTTTGCTTTGGTTGTAATTTTCCAAAAATCCTTTTGATTCTGGAGAAGTGCCCAGAGGATTAGAAAACTGCCAATGTAACACCCCTTTTTAAATAAGAGAGGAAGGTGAAAAAGAGGTAATTATAGGCTGATTAGCATAACATCAGTTGAAAAAAGTTGGAGTGAGTTATTAAGGAAGTAATGACATTTGGAAAATGATAATCTAATCAAGCAGCATAGCTTCATGAAAGGGAAATAATACCGGGCGAATTTTGAGTTTTTTTGTAAAGGTCTCAGCCAGAGTGGCCAGAGAGGAACCAATAGATGTGTTGTATTTGGACTTTCAGAAGGCATTTGACAAAGTGCCTCATCAAAGATTAAATCATAAGAGTCCATGGTGTTGAGGATGGTGTATTGGCATGGATAGAGAATTGGCTAATTGGCAGGAACAGAGTGTGGTGGTTCTTTCTCAAGTTAGTGACCAGTAAGCAGTGGGGTTCCACAGATCAGTGCTGGGACTGCAACTGATTACTATTGCATATCATTGTCTTGGGGGAAGACAATGAATGTATCATAGCCAAATTTTCAGGTGACACAAATATGAATGGAAAAGCAAGTTGTATGTGGGTTACGAGCAGTTGAGAGAGATATTGATAGGTTATGTAAGTGGGCAAAAAGTTGGCAAACAAAGTACAATGTAGGAGAATGTAAAGTTGTTCCCTTTGAAAGAGAAGAAAATGAGGACTGCAGATGCTGGAGATCAGAGCTGGAAAAGCGCAGCAGGTCAGGCAGCATCCAGGGAACAGGAGAATCGACGTTTCGGGCATAAGCCCTTCTTCACCCCTGCCCCCTGTAAAAACTCCATCCCATTCTCCCAATTCCTTCGACTCCGCCGTATCTGCTCCCAGGAGGACCAGTTCCAAAA
>NC_057719.1:80079524-80133496 GCF_004010195.1 Chiloscyllium plagiosum
AATCCATCGAATTCAGCACCGCCTTCCTAACCTGCAATCTTTTCTCTGACCTCTCCGCCCTCACCCCATTCTGACCTATCACCCTCACCTTGACCTCTTTCCACCTATCACATTTCCGACGCCCCTCCCCCAAGTCCCTCCTCCCTACCTTTTATCTTAGCCTGCTGGACAAACTTTCCTCATTCCTGAAGAAGGGCTTCTGCCCGAAACGTCGATTCTTCTGTTCCCTGGATGCTGCCTGACCTGCTGCGTTTTCCAGCAACACATTTTCAGCCCTTTGAAAGAGAACAAAATATAAAGTTATTTAAATGTAAAACTGCAGAAAGTTGCAACACAAAGGGATTTGGGTATACTTGTGCATGAAACAAAGCTAGCACACAGGCACAGCAAGTAACCAGGGAAGACTAATGGATGTTGACATATAGGAGTAGGAAGTCTTACTAAACTTTTACAAGATCTATGATGCTGCATCTGAAGTGAGAGAAGTTTTATTCTCTTTATGGAAAGATATCATTTCATTGGAGGCAGTTCAGAAAAGTTCACTAGTGTGATCCCTTGTATGGAGGAATTGCTTTTGATCAAAGGCTAACAAGTTGGGATTCTGTTCACTGGAGTTTAGAAGAAAGAGAGATAATCTCATCGAAACATATATCAGATTCTTAAGGGGCTTGACAGAGTGAATGCTGAGAGGATGTTTCATCTCACAGATGAGTAGTCCCCGAGAATACAGTCTTGAAGTAAAGGAGTGCCTGTTTAAGACTAAGATAAGGAGGGATATCTTCTCAGGGTTGAATGTCTTTGGAATCCCTTGCCATATAGAGCTGTGGGGCCAGAATCCTTGTATATGTTTAAAGCTGAGATCGATAAATTCTTAATCAGTGGAGGGATTGAGAGTTACTGGGAAAACTCAGTAAAGTGGACGTGACTAATGTTAGATCAGTCATAATCCTGTTGAATGACGGAGCCGGCTGGAGGGGCAGAAAAGTCAAACCCGATATATGGTAAGGGGACCACATTGGTCTTATTTGACCTGAGTTAAAGTTGTAACTGTTCTTTAAACATTGAGAATTTGTTTACAGGAGGTGACCAATAGACTTGTGTGGAGGGATTGAGAGTTACAGGGAAAACTCAGTAAAGTGGACGTGACGAATGTTAGATCAGTCATAATCCTGTTGAATGACGGAGCCGGCTGGAGGGGCAGAAAAGTCAACCCCGATATATGGTAAGGGGACCACATTGGTCTTATTTGACCTGAGTTAAAGTTGTAACTGTTCTTAAAACATTGAGAATTTGTTTACAGGAGGTGACCAATAGACTAGGATCTGTCGTATCTATGAATTTGTTCTTTATTTCTTTGATATCTCAATCTCTTTATTTTAATGCCTTTTCTATGTGTTCTGCATTTTTTTCTTGTCCATTAGTGCCTCTTTGCTAATGCTCTTCCATCTTGGCATAAACCATTCTGTATTGTATTTAAAAATTTTCAAAAACAGTGGTATTTTTCTTTTGCTCATTAGAAATTTGCTGAGCTTGGTGTGGGCAGTGTCTGGCTCATTTTGCTAAAGTCACCCCAAAACAAGTTACAGCCAATGAATTGCTTTCTTTTCTGAAAGAAAGAGATTGCTATTGGTTAGAAGTCCAAGGGTTCTTATTACAGCCACTCTTTCTATGATGGTTGTGACACCAAAGTTCACGTAGAAATAATGCTCCGACTCTTAAATTGCTGTATACAATATTTGGAAATCGCTGTAATTCAAAGGCTACAGAGTATTGAATTTACTTTGTTCAAACACTACTTTTTCCAAATGTGAAACCTCTTAACTTAATAGCATTCCTACCTTCCTATTACAGATACCATAAATCACATGTCCTCAGACCTTGATACTTGCTCCCAAATACTTGATAAAAATCCATTCGATAATCTGGATTCGGGGTCTCGTGATTGCAATAAGGAAGACCTGGAATATGAAGCACAGTTTATGAAATATGGTAAGGGAGATGGTTTGAGGTTTGCCCAATTTTAGTAGTGATATGATTTTTCAATGGTGCTGGACTGTAAAAGGACTAAATTATCCTTTTAAATATGTCTGAGCTGAAGTAATAAGGAATGAGGATTTTGTTTTACCTTTTGGACCCCTCATCGGTTATAAATGGACTCCATACTGGAGAATATTCTGTTTTGGAATAGGATGATAATACTTTTGACTCCTGGGATTCTCAACATTGGTTGCATCAAATTCAGATCTTGCATTGCTGATAATTGTATATGTCTTGCTGAGCATATTGTTGAAGAACCTCTGGTGCCTTGGCTGTTCATTGTAGAATATACCAATTAACCTGGTAGTAGCATGTACCATACTGAAATAATTTATTTGTTTTCTAGCTGACAACAGCCATCTAAGTTCAGTCTCAGCCCTGATGCCCCCATTCTTGGGCTTGCCACCTGCATCAGCTGCTTTCAGCATTTTTGATGAGACTGCAGAAGCTGAAATCCAGAATAAGTGAGTCTGACTAGATGATATAGCAAAATTGTAACAGGAACTGTCATCTTCGCCTTTTAAAAGAAACCAGAGTGATATATTTACAGCTTATGTTTTAAACGCTTCCAGCACGGTTGTGACGGAGCATGTTCACTGCTAACCTTTTATTGAGTCAGTGACAGCTGCTGAAAGTGAACTTTTGCTTGAGCAATGCCATAATGGTCAATTTTTTCCCAATCTTGATTTGTGTTCGGAGATGTCACAACTTAATTACACTTCTTAATAATTACCCATCCAACGGTGTCTCATTTTCTAAATCATTAGAGGCAAGCATATTGCAAAATCACTTTACTTGGCACTAATGATTTTGTTTGTTGGAACCCCCCCCACTTGCCACTTGTTTGGTGTAAGCAAGGATTAGTGGACCGAGGGGAATGCTGAGCAAAGTGGTGCTTTTGTTTAAAGACCAATGTAAACTTACATGAGAAAAGAACCCTTTTAAAACCATGGTTTACAAATATTATTGGATTTTAAATGAAAGCAACTTAATGCTCATTGTGAGCATTGTAACATCAGCTGTGGATTGCACCAGTAGTTAGAGATGAACCGGAGCTGAAGGGTTGAACTTTGGCTGCTGGTAACAAGTAGCAAATTGGTTTGTGGATTAGTGATCAGTTACCATTAACAAAGATCTTCTTTGCCTTTCTCTGCTGTAAAAGCCACTTGTAAGCTTGAAGAAAAGCAGTTTATTTTTCCTTCAGTTGCTATAAACTGTGACTTTGAATATAAAATATATCTGATTAATCAATTAAGTCGGCAAACATGTGCCTCTTGGAAACCAGTGGAAGCTTCAATCTGACTCGCGCAGGAATCATTTCACCAATCCTATTGAACAATGAATATTGAACAGTTTTCTCAGTTCCCTCTGTCCATAATTACTTCCACTGTTTGAAATATAAATCGGCACCCTGAATGTTGAAGGTATAATATTTCATCTTGTTAACTTTATCTTTCTAATGTGGTGCTACCTTGTAATTCCAAGGAGGGCACGGGAAACTCTAACTTGCTCAAGTGGTCACTATTCATAGTGAACCTTGACAGTGACTGCAGACAGACTGTTATTTGCTTTGCATTGCACTGGAGACTCCCTGTCTTCAGCAGGAATTGTACGCAAACACTTTAGATAGTTCCACCTTCTAATCCTCCCTAACCAAGAACACAAAGGAATTATAGCGTTGCTACTGCCTTAGTGATTGAGATAAGCTGATCCATATAGATCAGGAATTTAAACTTGGGCTTTTCTTCTTGGGGAACATTTTAATCATTAGAGAATTTCCTTTTGCATTTACTGAGCTGAAATGTGGATTGAAGCAATTAATTCAAATTATAGCTTTTGAATTTCCTCTGCACAAACCTTTGTTTTGGATTGTTGGTCAGTTTGATTTTTTTTTCCCCCACCAAGGCCACAAGCAAGTTACTTAAAGCTCAATACTCAATGGCGACGTTCAGGAATTCTTGTACCATCACAGCATGTTCTGCCTGAAGGGATCTGTTCTGCTGCATGTGTAAGTTATAATCCTGTAGAAATTCTATTTAAGTTATCCCTAAATTTGTAATTCACCGTGTAAGAACTGAGTTTGCTATTTATGCAATCAGAAGGATAAGGGGCTGGAATTATTTGCAGAAGCTAGAACTGTTCTGTTGTTTGGAGCAGGGAAAGTTATTGGGTGTTTGAGCAGTTTAAATTACCAGAGATCACAATTTAAGGCAATTGGCAAAGGTCAGGAGAGAGCAATATCTTAGATCAGACATGCAGTGTTTAAAAGGTTAGAGAAAGAAATTCAGTGTATTTTTGTCATAAGGAATTGATGTGCTTACGACCATTTATGAGAGCGAGCAGGCTTTGATGCATTAGCCAGCTCTTTCAAAGAGGTAATGCTGTGCACCAAATGACCTTCATTTTAGGCAGGGTGATTCTATTATACCTATGCTTTCTGTAGGTAGATCGGCTGAGTCCTGTTTTGTACTTTGCACTTTATGCTATTTGTGTTCACTGCCACAATATATTCTTAAATTTAATCACCCATGAATGAACTCAGAACTTTGGAGTTTTGAAGATAGCTGTTCAGATACTCTTTTCCTGTTGAATTGAGACTGAAGCCTTTTTCAAAATTTTCTGAGAGTAATTGAACTGATACTGAGTGATTCATCCTTGTTTTGCTTTCCCTTTTTAAGAATTGTAATAGCTGGTACTGGTCTAAAACACGTAATAGTATTTTCTGTTGAAGTTTGCATGTTTTTCTCCGTTTGACTACAGCTATTACTGTACCAAACTTAAGTATTAGTTTTTAATTTCTCTGCATTTTTTTTGTGGCATCAATTAATATTCTCTTGGATGTGTATGTGGTTAAATAGTAAACTCGGCTGTGTCCTATTTTATGTTTTTAAGGATGATTTAGATGGGATTGAGCCCCTGAATGAAGATCACTTTGTGAGTAGTGATTACCCAAACAAGACCCTTGGCCCTTATCCCGAAAACACCTGTGACTTTAGCAGAGGGGCACATTTGGTCTCAACCCCTTTCCACAGAAATACACTAACTGATGACCAGGAGAACTCAATCAAGAAAAACTGTATAGATGGTAGTAAAAATGCTCTGAGTTCTTTATCTCCCATCAAGGAGTCCTTGTTTGACCAACCTCTGCATACGAAGAAACTGAGGTAAGAAATTTTTGTGATAATTGATTTTTTGCTACCCTTTTGTGAGACTACATTGAAATTCTAATCCAAACAAGATCTGTGGAATATTTAGCCTTGTTATTCAAAAGTACCTGAGGGAAATCAGGAGGGCAAAAAAGGTGACATAGCTTTGGCAAATAGGGTTAAGGAGAATCCAAAAGGATTTTATATATATACTAAGGACAAAGGAGTAGCTGGGAGAGAATAGGGACTCTCTCAAAGATCACCAACGCAGCCTATGTGTGGAACCACAGGAGATGGGGTAAATACTAAACTAGTATTTTGCATCAGTGTTTACTGTGGAGAAGGACATGGAAGATGTAGAATGTGGGGAAATAGATTACAGAGGATCTGTATTTTATGCATTTTAGGAAATTCATAAAATTGGATAAATCTCCGGGCCCTGATCAGGTGTACCCTAGATCTCTGTGGGAAGTGAGGAAGTGATTGCTGGGCCCTGGCTGAGATATTTGTATCATAGTCACTGGTGAGGTGCTGGAAGACTGGAGGTTGGCTAACATGGTGCCACTATTTAAGAAAGGTGTTAGAAAAAGCCAGGGAACTTTAGACCAGTGAGCCTGACATCTGTGATGGGCAAGTTGTTTGAGGGAATCCTGAGGGGCAGGATTTACATGTATTTGGAAAGGTAAGGACTGATTAGGGATAGTCAGCATGGCTTTGTGCGCAGGAAATCCTGTCTCTCAAACTTGATTTTTTTTAATGAAGTAATGAAGAGCATTGAGGGCAGAATGGTGGACGTGATCTATATGGACTTCAGTAAGACATTCAACAAGTCCTCATGGTAGACTGATTAGCAAGGTTTGATCTCGTGGAACACGGAGAACTAGCCATTTGGGTACAGAACAGGCTTGAAGGTAGAAGACAGGGTGGTGGTGGAGGGTTGCTTTTCAGACTGGAGGCCTGTGACCAGTGGTATGCCATAACGATTGGTGCTGGGTCCACAGCTTTTTGGCATTTATATAAATGATTTGGATGTGGACATAGGAGGTACAGTTAGTAAGTTTGCAGATGACACCAAAATTGGAGGTGTAGTGAACAGCGAAGGAGGTTTCTTCAGTATAATGAGATCTTGATTAGATGGGCCAATGAACTGAGGATTGGCAGGTGAGTTTAATTCTGATAAATGTGAGGTACTGCATTTTTGAAAAATAAATCGGAGCAGGGTTTATACACTTAATGGGAAGGCCTGGGGAATGTTGCTGAATAAAGAAACCTTGGGATGCAGGTTCATAGTGCCTTGAAAGTAGAGTCACAGGTAGATAGGATAGTAAAGAAGGCATTTTGTATACTTTCCTTTATTGAACAGAGCATTGAGTATAGGAGTTCGGAGGTCATAGGAAGTATTTAGAGGGATATGGGCCATGTGCTGGGACTAGATTAATTTAGGATATCTGGTCATTATGGATGAGTTTGCTCAAAGGGTCTGTTTCCATGCTGTACATCTCTGACTGTAGTCATAGAGGTGTACAGCATGGAAACCGACCCTTCAGTCCAACTCGTCCATCCTGTCCTAATCTAGTCCCATTTGCCAGCACTTGGCCCATATCCCTCTGAATATTCCTGTTCATATACCCATCAAGGTGCGTTTTAAATGTTACAATTGTACCAGCCTCCACCACTTCCTCTGGCAGCTCATTTCATACACACATCTCCTCCATGTGGAAAAAGTTGCCCTTTAGGACCCTTTTATATCTTTTTCCCCCTCTTGCCCTACACCTATGTCCTCTAGTTCTGGACTTTTTCCCCACCAGGGAAAAGACCTTATCTATTTATCTTGTCCATGCCCCTCATGATTTTATATACCTCTATAAGGTCACCCCTCAGCCTCCGCTCCAGGAAAAACTATCCCAGCCTCTCCCTTTCATTCAAATTCTCCAAGCTAGTCCCTCACTATATAAAAGAAGCTTTATTTTCACCATCCTCATTCAAGAACTAATTTTACTAGCAACTGAAAATCCCTTTCAAGTTTTCTGTGCTGCTTGTTCATGAGAATTGCTTATAGTACAAGGCAGCTGCTTGGAAACTAATGGGCTGAAATTTGGGATGAGCCAGAGAATCACTGTGAAAGGAAGTTCACATCAACTGACAATACACAGTTGGAGATGGAGCTTCTCTTTAATCCCCTTCTTACAGGAATTATCATATTTTTAAAGAGCTTATTTGCTGAATTTATAAATTGCCAGTACTTCATATCTGGTTGATATATTTTTAAATAACTGACTATCTTGATGTTTCACATTCTTTTTGGAGCTGCAAAAGAATGGGGAAAGATGATTTATATAAGAAAGGTATGTGAATTAAACAGATCATCTCAAACCTAGGAGTAGGTGATTGAAGACATGGAGAATAAATGAATTATAGAAATTTGTAGGTGTGTGTAATTAGGACTACTGCTTTTGTTGAGGACAAACACTAATATTTATTTGGGCCATCAGAACTGTTGGATAGGAAATAAACATGCTTGAGTTGTGGGCTTTGTTGGCTAGACCAGAATTGAATGTCTGTTCTTAATTACCCTGGAAAAGGTGATGGTGTGCTGTTTTACTGATCTGCTGCAGTCCTTAGATATGTGGGCAGCCAAACTACTGTTGGGAAAACTTTGTGGATTTTGACCTAGAAGCTGTGATGGGGTGGTGATATAATTCCAAGTCACAATAGTGTGTGACTTGATGAAACTTCCAGGTTGTGGTGGTGGTGTTCTCCTGTATCCGCTGCCCTGGTTCTTTAGGTGGGAGGGATTGTGGTTATAGAAGGAACTGTGAAAAAGAACCTGAGCAAGTTGTTGCAGTGCACTTTATAGATGGTGCACACTGCCACTGGTGAAGGGAGTGAATGTTGAAGATGGCAGATGTATGCCAATCAAGCAGGTTGATCTTTATCCCAGATTGTGTTGAGTTCCTTGAAATCTGGAGTAGTACAATTTCAGGCAAATGAAGAGGCTGCCATCACATTCCTGTCAATTCCAGACAGAAGTTAGGCATTTTGATAGGTGATGAGTTACTTGCCACATAGTCCACCCTGCTGGTTTCTGATCTGTTATAGCCACGATATTTATATGGCTGGTCCAGTTCAGCTTTTGAATGGCAAGATGGCACTCCAAGATGACAGTGGAGAACTAAGCAGTGTCATTGAATGTCAGGGGTGGTTTTTTTGATTTTTTTTCATTGAAGATGGTCATCATCTGCAACTTACCACACCAACCCCAGATGTTATTTACCCCTTGCTACATTTGGATATAGACTCTTTCAGTATTGAGTCTCAAATGGTTCTGAACATTGTGCAGATTTTAGTGAATGTCCCCACTTCGGACCTTGTGGTGAAAGGAACATTATTGATAAGATAACTCAAGATGTTTGGGTGTAGCTCATTATCCTAGGAAACTACTTTTGCAGTGATGTTCTGAGATTGAGATGATCATCCAATGACTGAGATCATCATTCTTTATTCTACGTATGACTTCGGCAGTAGGGAGGTTTCTTCTTGACTCCCTTTGACTCCAGGTTTGGTATGGCTCCTGGATGTCATGTTAGGATAAATTAGGGTCGTAGATATATACAGCACGGAAACAGACCATTTGGTCAACCTCATCCATGCTGACCGGATATCCTAAATTAATATGTTCCCATTTGCCAGTACTTAGCCCATATCTCTCTAAACCCTTCCTATTTATATTCCCATCCAGATGCTTTTTAAATGTTGTAATTGTACCAGCCTCCACCACTTCCTCTTGGCAGCTCATTCCACACATGCTGAAAATGTGTTGCTGGAACAGCGCAGCATCCAGGGAACAGGAGAATTGATGTTTCGGGCATAAGTCCTTCTTCAGGCTTATGCCCGAAACGTCGATTCTCCTGTTCCCTGGATGCTGCGTGACCTGCTGCACTGTTCCAGCAACACATTTTCAGCTCTGATCTGCAGACCTCACTTTCTCCACATTCCACACATGCACCACCTTCCTGAAAAGTTTGCTCCTTGGGTTCCTTTTAAATCTGTCCCCTCTCACCCAAAACCTCTGCCCTATTGTGTGGACTTCCCCTATCCCAGTGAACCATTTCAGACTCAAATACTAAAGCAGTCCATATCCAAATGTAGCAATGCCTAGACAATACCTAGGATTGGTGTGGTAAGTTGCAGGTAATGACCATCTTCAATAAGGGAGAATCTTATTTAACCTATCCATGCTCCTCATTTTATAAACCTCCAAGGTCGCCTCTCAGTCTCTAATGCTCCAGGGAAAACAGTCCCAGCCTTTTCAACCTCTTCCTATAGCTCAAATTCTCTTCTGCCTTGAAGTTAAAGACAATCACTGTCACCTCCCCCAAGAAGTTCAGTTCTGTTGACCATGTAATGAGGTCAGGAATGGCCTGTGTTCTTTGCTCTAGCCTCTTGTAGACCGGCAATGAAGGCTTAATGGATCATCTTGTGAAGCTAGTGTATATCTCTCTAGAGAGTGGAGAGACAGCAGGTCTTGGGGTTGGTTTCAGAAATGGGGTGATGAGGGTAGGAAAAGAATGAGCATGGTTTGCCATACACTCAAAGAACAGTAGCACAGGAACAGGCCCTTTGACCCACTAAGACTGTGCCAACACATGACACCTTTCAAAACTTAAAAAAAAAGTTTGCCTCTAAGCGTTCGGTCACTCTCTATTCCCTGCCTATTCAGATATCTGCATCTTAAATGTTGCTGTTGTAACCACCTCATTCACCACACTTCTGGCAACGCAACCCAGACACTTACCACCCACTGTTTAAAAAATACTTGTTACCATTAAACTTACCTTTTTTTAAAAAGTCCTTAAACCTACGGCTCCTAGAATTAACTTTTTTCTATCCTGGGAAACAAACTTCGACTGTCCATTCTATTGATGCCTTTCATAATTTTGTAAACCCATGTCAGGTTGCCCCTCATCCTTTGAAATTCAAGTGAAAACAAACCAAGTTTGCGCAATCTCTCCTAATAGATACTATCTCCAAAAAGGTCACATCCTGTTCCTGTACCCCTTCCAAAGCTTCCTCATCACTCTGGCAGTATGGTGACCAGATCTTCCAAAATATGCGACCTTGCATTTGTCTGGATTAAATTCATCTGCTATTTCTCCACCCAAGCCTCTAATCTACCTGTATCCTGTTATATTGTTTGGTTATCCTCACTTTCCGCAACTCCCCCAATCTTTGTGTTGGCCACAAACATAGTTAAATATGCTCCAAACAAGAGGTTTCTGCACTGATCCATGTGGGACACCACTAGTTACAGATCTCCAGTCAGAAAAGCACCGCTACTGCCTTCTATGACTAAATCAGTTTTGTATCCATCTTACCAGCTCACTCTGGAACTCGTGTGACTTCATCGTTTGTATTGGCCTGCCATGAGGGCCTTTTGTGATCTTTAGCAATGTCTTTTACATCCAGTGCCCTGCCTTCCTTAACCATCTTTGTCACTTCCTCAAAAAAACTCAATCAAGTTTGTGAGATGCAGCTTTCCCTGGATAAAGCCATTCTGGCTGTTGCTAATAAGTCCAAATTTTTCCAGATGTGAGTAAATCTTTTCCCTAAGAATCTTTTCCAATAATTTCCTTACCACTGCCAAAAGACAGAGTGAGACAGGGGATCAGTATGGATTGGAATCAATTTAATCCTGTGTTTGTGAATTTTCATGAATGTTCTGTAATTAATCCCACAATGGTAATGTTCCTTCACGTGTTTGATATGATTCTTATTTGAAACTTGACAGTTGAAATTTACATGTGCTAGGTGATTTTAGTCTTCTCTGTTGTAAATGATGGGACAATATTTGAGTATTAGTTTGTACCACAGTCCAATTCAGGAAGCAAGTGAAGATGGCCTGTCCTCTGCTGCTACCACCTCCTCTTCTGCGGTTTCCTCTTCTTCCGTGGGAGGACTTGGAACTATGAGTGACTTGAATGTCTTGGAGAAACTTGAACTGGGCCACTTGAACTCTTGTGAGACCAACAGTATGAACTTCACCTCAGGTATGACTTGCTGTCTGTATTTAGTCTTTCATAGTTAGGTATAACAAACCAAGTCAGCAAGACAACTGTTCAGTTACTATTCTTGACAGTGTGACTAAACTAGATTGACTTTTTGTGTTAATAGCTAAGGGTGGATTCTGATTTGGAGGATAGCTGGTGATGATTAGTGTTGAATCCAAGCAGGTACTACAAATACGATCTGATTATTTAAAGAGACATAGTATGAGGTGCTACAATTAACTATATAATTATAGTTTTGGAAATTTTCCATATTATTTTTTGTATTGGATGTTGAGTGACTGTTTCTAAGACTTCCAAATATTTGTTTACAAAACAAAATAAATGATGTAATGAAAAGCATTTTGCCCAGGAATGGATCATTTATTGAATTTTTTTTCTTGATGTCTGATTAGAAGGTAAGATTTATTATTCTTTGCTTTATTTTGTGGAGGTTATGCACCTCAAGCTCGCTGATCTCTTAGCTCTGGTCAAGGCTGAGTGTTTACATTATCTGCGACAATTATGCTTTGAGAACCTATCGCTGCTTTGAAATTGATTTCAGTCAAGTCATTCAACTCAATAGGAATAAGTTTTACAGCTATATTTATAATTAAAATGCAAGTCTGCTTTTAGAAAATCAGTGTCATTTATTGAAATCCTTTATTTCCCCCATTGTATTGCTTTGCAAACTTCATTATTCTATGTAGTTTGTAATTCACATCTATAAACCAATGATATATTTTTAGAAGTGAACAGTGGCCCACAGTGCTTGTTGATTCAATTTGATGTATGTGCTCTCCCAAAGTGGGTCTTGCTGAACAAGGCAGGTTGGGACCAGTATGTCCCTGGCCTCCAAATAGAGGTCAGACATAACACTTTTCCATATTTCTGTTTTAATCTTACTAAAATCCCATGGATCCTGAAATATTTTGAGGCTCCTTTCTCAACAGAGTCCTGTGAGCATTGACTGCAACACACCTACCCACCCTTGCAATATAAATTCAACCTGGCAGATGATTCTGTAGTTTGTAGCTATGTTCTTCGGCTTTCTTCAGCAGCCAGCTTGGAATCCTTTTGGAGGGCTCTGTGCCAAATGAGGCAACTGTAAGAGATATGGTTGACCTGTAGTTCTAGTTGCTTTAAATATGCAGCAATGTTTATTTTAATTGTATTTAATAATCAAAGCTGAGACAGACATTTGTGGGCTTGGCCAAAGTTTTGTTAGTATCATTCTTTCCACTGAAGTCAGATCATTTTGTTATGGTATGGGGTAAACTCTCCTGCTTAACTCCTCAGTTTCTTGGTCTACCTTGGGCTTTTCCACAACATGGGGTGTTGTGGAAAAGCCCCGAAAGATTGATTTTCCTGCTCCTCGGATGCTGCCTTACCTGCTGTGCTTTTCCAGCACCACTCTAATCTAGACTTTGATTTCCAGCATCTGCAGTACCCACTTCTGTCTAGTGTAGGATCTCCCCTTCTCCCAACTACGAACCCTCACAGGATGAAATTCTGGCCGGAAGCTCGTCTTATGCACCAATATGTACTCATCTGCTAATTCTGATGCTCTTCTCACTTCCTGAACTTTCTGTTCCTCCACATGAGTTCTTACCATCTCTTTTTAAACTCCTCCAGCAGAATAATCTCTTAGATCCTCAAAAGTCATATCTATTGATCACCCATCGATCAAAATGACTGTTTAATTCTTTCGAACTCAACTCAACATAAGTCTGACCTGGCTCCTCCTCTGTTTCTGAACCGCAGTCTATATGTTTCTGGTACTAATTCATAAGCATTTGTCATAGCGTGTTTAACCTCTTCATAATCTCTTGATACTTCATCTGACAGCGCAGCAAATACCTCCCCTAGCTCTGCCTGCCAGTTTAGTCTGAATTAGCATTACCTATAAATCTTCAGACCATTCCATCTGCCTAGTCAATTTTTCAAATGAAATAACGAAAGCTTCAACATCTTTCTCACCAAAATGTGGCAGAGTTTTGATATATATCTATCTATCCTGTTACTTTAGTGCTGACTAATTTACAACTTCTCGAGTTTAAATTCTTTGTCTCCCCTTTTCTTCTCTCTTCTCAGCTAAGAACCTTCTCTCTTTTTTTTCCTCTCTCTCCCTCCCTCTCTATCTTCGTACTCCATTGTCCTCAATTGCAGTTTGTTTTACTACCTGTACTGCACTTGTCTGTTTCTCTGACACACCTGGGTTTGAGTAACTCCCTTACAATTTTAGCTTTACTTTTGTCCTTAAACCCAAATCTAACTTACTTACTAATTCTAAAAGTATGGCCTTTTTCATTCCTTCTAAACTTTCTTGGCAAATTTGAGAATCTTCCTCCAATCGCAGAACATCTTTAGCAATTTTAAGAGCCATTTCTCTCATTTCTAATTTAATCAACCACAGGTCACCGAAACTAAACAATTTGCCTCATCTAGTTTTATTTAAAGATCTAGGACACTAACCTGCAAATGTTTTAAATCTGAGAATTTTCGTACCCTGAATCTATTCAAATCTGTCTAAACCAGTTCAAATCCCAGACTGGAGTCCTCAAACTGTTATGACACAGGGTAAACTCTCCTCCTTAATTTAAAATCCTCAACACAGAAACTTTATCCCATGCAGTAATCTGTGAAAATTCGAGAGGCTAAGAACTATTTAAAGTAAAAGTTAACAACTTTATTTCTTACCGTATAACAGAGAATAATTAACCAACAACCATTTATAACCCCTTCCTCTTAACCGATCTTTTACTTTCCCTTCTATAATACTAGTGTGATAAAACCCCTGATTAAGATTTACAAAACTACTTATTCAAAACCAGGCAGCTTTCAGTTTTCTCTGTATTCCTGTCTTCCTTTTTCTTGGGGATTCTGTTTCGCAGGTCACTGATCAATAAAGGTACCTTTTTAAGAGCTATTTTTCTGGGCAGTGTGCTGACGTCATTGGTTCGGCAGTTCTCCTCCCAATTGTTCCTTTTCTTCCCCCCCTAGTCTTACACTCTCAAAACATAAGATTGTGTCATTGGCTTTTAAGATTGTCAATAAACTCAATTCAAATTTGGTATTTTCAGGCCAAATTCAAATTTGTTTTTTTGTCTCCTAGCAACTCACCCTGTGCTATCTGTTCTGAACCAAATGTTACATTTTGTCTTAGCTTTTAACTCTCTTAAAGGTACAGTACACCCACATCTTCAGAACAATTTGGCACATAATGTATTCCAGAAACAGTTAATTTCTCTGATTTTGATTTAAGTATCAAATGAATAAGCTCAAATTTGTCTTATCTGGCAGATGAGATCGACTTGCAGTTGTATCTAGTAATCTTAAACTCAAAAATGTTGTGTTGCTTTAATACACATCTAGTACTTTCTAGGCTTTAAGCTTGAACCACTGTTTTGATGGTATAAGTTCCTCTTCATTACAATAACTAGAGCCTCCAGTCTTCATTAGGACATGGCTGCCTATATTGTTTTGACGCTGGTACAGTTGCATTTTCTGTTTGAGTTGTAAATGTTGGTCTCCAAGTTGATGTAATTTGTCTATCCTGTTGTCTCCAAAATTATTATTTAAATATTCATTAAACATTACAGTGTACCCTTGGCTCTGAATTGTTGCACTATTAATCAGATCCAAATATGCTTGTGTTCCTTGTTCCTTGTTCCTGAAAGATCCGTTTTAATAAATTCCAGATAATCCATGGGATCTAGAAATCAGGAAACAATTGCTTTCGTCCCTACTCATGCCGTTGAGTTCATTCCCAGAGTTCCATGTTCAGAATGGCCCAGTACCTACATTTGAAGATGGACTTGAGCTAACTCTAGGTAAGAAACCGTATATGTTGCTGCGTTCAAATCACCAGGTGGTACTTTGATACAAGTGGCTTGGAAAAGAAGCATAAATTTAATGAGTTCAAAATTGTAATGGGGCCTGTCTGACCCAAAGTGGTTTAACAGCTGATGTTGGGTAAGTGTTGGCTTTCGTCAAACAATTTTATGTTGGATGTCTGCAGAGAAAATTGGGAATTCCATGCACTGAATCTTCAATACTGTATTCACGTCATTATAAATAGCTAGTTGTGTTTATATTTTATTGGCTTTTAATTACAGATTTCGTCTTAGTCTGATTTGTAATGGTTAACCACTTGTTACTTGGAGTAGATGTTCTCATTTGTGCTCCTGAAATTTTTAAAAATTCTTCTTTTCAGGATGAGTGAATGTGAGCTGAATTTTTCCAGGTACCACTCTAGAGAAACTTTTAACTGATATAACCTTGGGCTAAATTGTTAACTTTGCTCTCCAGAACTGTAGTCATGACGATGAAGGTTTCTATACTCATTTGCAACTAAAGGTGTGACACATCAGCTAGTGAGGATCCATGGAAGTGTAGATCTGAAAAACGAAGTAGAGTAGGTTAATAAATAGGAGAAAGTGAGGACTGCAAATGCTGGAGATCAGAGCTTTAAAAAAAAGGAAGAAGGGTTTATGCCCGAAATGTCAATTGTCCTGCTCCTTTGATGCGGCCTGACCTGCTGCGCTTTTCCAGCAATGCATTTTTAGGTTAACAAATATCCAAGTTGTTGTCATGCTACATGGGAGCTTTGTTAGAGTACATCAAAGAAACTGCAATGTCCTTGTCAGTGAATATCAATGTGTAAGTTCCCAGCAGTTCAGCACAAGACTTGAATTGTTGGACTTACTGCAAGTGGTAGGTTTTCTTGTGTCCCCCAGCCTGGAGCTTACATGGTATTGAAAACTACTAGGTCATCTTAAAAGGATTTCAATATTTTGGTCTGCACACAACTATGATGGAAACCTTTGCAGCCAGCAACAGTAGCTTGTGCAATTTTGTTACAGAGATCTGGACAAGGATTTTCTTTGAAATAAACAACAGTTTGTCTTTTATCTAACATTTTTTAATGGAATGAAGCATGAATGTAATCAAGCAAAATCTGTCACCTTTAGGTCCCCCATCTAAATATTAAAATGTACCCTGCCCCAAACCTTTGGAGTGTCTTAATGAGCAGATGGGGGCAATGCAGAATGAGTTCTCACCCAACCTCCCTATGTCTGGTCCTGCTCCCTCACACACACTGGGAAGGGGTTGGACCGGTTAAGAAGATAGCAATGCACCTCTTCTTCTAATGCTTCATTTGCCCTGGTCTGTGCTGTTTGTATAAATGCAAGTCATAACTTCCCTTGATGATCCCCTCAGGTTAGCCAAATCCTGTCCTTCTGCCCACTGGCTGCGTCTCATTTCTCTTTTCTCCTGGTTCCACTGAACACTATCACCACCAACTCCAGTAAGCCCATCAGTAGCAAATGCAGAAAAAAAGTGGCCCCGAGTATCCTTGCCAATTTTTCCAGTTTCATTTAACTGCATTTGAACAGCAGCTCAGTAGGCCACATTGGACTCCTTGGTAAGGTACATTGAGGTCTGTATGCTACTGGCTGGACTAGCCTAGTTCAAAGCATTTTACTCTTTAAAATGATTTGTGTACTTATTGGTAAATTCTTAAGTATTTTAATTCTTGCTACTTCTGCATTGACAGGTTTACAAACCAGATTCCTTGTACTAGTTCATTTCATGGTAGTACTTCATACAACTTGAAAGCGTTGCCCTTTTAATCAGGGAAATCAGAATGTATCTTGGTTCCAGCCTCTTGGTGTAATTAATGCAGTTATTGATTGTATGAAAATGGAACAAAGTTGTACTATCTTCAAGCTCTAAAATTTGCTGTTTAAATTGTTTTTGGCTGAAGCTCGTTTTTTTAAGTATTGGTCATCTATCTAACGATTCTTTTAGGTTTTTAAGGAGAATTTTGTAGGTCACATTTAATATAACTGTCCCATTTTGAATGTGTTTCCCCTTTTCTTTTGCTGTAATTTGTCAAAAGTGATATTTAAATTCTGTCAAATGATAGTATAGAAATATTGAGGAATAAGAGCAAAGGCTAACCCAAATCTCTAGTATCGAATGCTGCGGCAACATATTTTGTTTTTAATGGGCTTTTTGGCCAGCTGCCAAAATGTTTTTTTAATAAAGGTATTTGATGTAGTAATCCTAAATCAATGTACCTCAGTTGCTATCTGTTTCACTTTTCCTGTTTGTTGTAACTCAAATGATGATACTCACCTGAGCCAAAAGCTAGTGGGGGTTCAAGTACCACTCGAAGGTAGTGCTGGAGTGTCAGCCTCTGTTAAATGTTGCACTGTCTGAAGCATCTGTTTTTAGATAACTTGTTAAAATTCAGGCTTCATCTGCCAATATGTTGACATAACTGATTACTTTTCATTGTTTTGGAGAAGAGTCTTCCCTGGGGCCCTGGCTAATCTTGATCCATCAACCAGCACCTCAAAACAAGTTCTCTGATCATGTACGTGTGTGTTGTTTGTTCAAACTTGTATGTGAATTAGTAGCCATGTTGCCAATATTAAGAATACTTCATTAGTCATTTAAAAAAAAAATGGCTCTTGAGATTGTGAATGGTACTATAGCCAGGTAAATGCATTTTATTTCTACAGGTTCACAAACGTTTAATATTAAACTAGCAGCAGTACATGAGCAGTACCGTGTATTCTATGGAACCAATCCAAGATTGAGCTTGTCCAGAGCTATTATTAAGGTAGGTATCTTGTCAATATATTAAAAAACAACAGCCTTTCTTTCCAGCAGTGTCAGGTGTTTTGTAGTTTTGGGTAACAAAAATACCTGGTCCAAACTGTTGCTGTTTAGTTTTGTTGTTGATCAGCACTAAAGTGTGGCCATTTTGGAAGCTCTTTTACTGGAGAGGATCTTAATGGATATTAGAGATGAATGAATGTGACCCATCTTTTTCAGTCTATACACAATTTAATACATTAATATTGATATATTGGAAATTCTTTAAAGACCTATTTTGGTAAAATGAAAACCTGCAACTGGTCCAGCAGTGCGTTTTTATTTGCTGTGTAAGTATGGATCATGGAGTCATATTAGACTTGCATAGTGTTTGAAGTGGGAGCATTATCCCTTTTACTATAATTGGTTTGATGGAAGTGTATGCAAGCATCTTGGGGCTAAGCCCTCTCTTTAACAGCCGAGTCTGAGGATGTTGTCTAGTTAACCTAAAATTTGTATTTGTACGAAACAAAACAATCCTGTGGTGCATTACCAACCAGTCTTAAGATGTGGGTGCTCTACAATCTATCTGTAGATCTCTGTTGAAGGTAAAAAATGAGTCAAAATTCCATGCCTGTCCTGTTGTATCACATCTGTAGTTGCTGGGGAAAAAAATGTTCATTCAAATATGTATTAAATGTCTGAAATATTTCGATGCTTTTCTGATATTTGGCTGTAAATTGAAAACCGGGTCCTGCTGCACCCCTGTTTAGCCTGTTTGCACTTGGCTATGCACAACAGAAAATCAGAGGTGTGGAATACTTTCCACTTGCCTGGATGCATGCAAATTGAACAATGCTTAGCTCAATACAGTTCAGGAAAAAGCTCAAGTTGTCCTCCATCTCACTTTAAATATGCATTCACTCCAGCACACAGTGGCTACAGTACATGATTTACAAATTACAATCGACCAATTTGCAAAGCTGCTTCAATACACCTGTGACCACAACCACCTAGAAGGATGAGGTTAGCTTGCATGTGGCGATGCTGTGCAAATCTCTCCATGACACACAGCATCCTGGTTGAAAATATTGATGTTCCTTTGCTAACACAGAAAATCTTGGAACTCCCTTTCTGACAGTGCTGTGGGAATACCTACACCATAAACACTGCTGATTCAACAAGATACCACATCACACTCCAATGAAATTGCATACTGATAGTAAATGCTTCCCTTGCTAGTGACATAAACACTACATGAAGAGCCAAACTAATTGCCAGAAGGGTGAGATATTTGATATACTATAAATGGCTGGCTTTGGAATAACACCCCAATGTAGGAAATAAAATTAAAATTCCATTGAGTAGGTTTTTTAGATGTACTCCGAGGAATACACTCTGATTGCCAAAGTGAAGACTTTCAAGGCATTGTTCCTTGAATCCTGCTTTAGTGTATGTACGTGTGACCTTTCCTGATGTTTGAAGAATGGTTATGGATTTTGTTGTCCTTCTCGTGACTTTACTGAGGGTCAGCTTGAGCTGACTTCACAATAGCAAGACTGTCTCTGGCAACTTTGGGAAATCTGTGGCATTTTCACAAAACTGAAATTGGTGGAGAAACCGTGCAGGTCTGGTGGCATCTGTGGAGAGAAAGCAAAATTAATGTTTTGGGATCAGTTATCCTTTAGAATTGATATTTGAGCAGTTTGCAGAGGCTGTCTTGGGGTTGCCAAGACTGAACAGCAATAAAGATAATAGTGGACTATAGTTTCCATGAATGTTTTCAAAGGCTTTGAAAATGCAAATGTACAATAATCCTTTCCTTTAGCAGACAATGTTTTGTAGATCAATAGATTTATGACTGTGAAAACATCTGACTAGTGATGGTAATGTAGGAGATAGAGCTCTTCAACTGGAAAAGGCTTCTAAAGTATACACCATGAGGCCTAGAATTTTAACAATGGAATTGGTGGATTTCAGCTAATTTGAGGTTGGCCAGGTTATGTGGGATTTTTGTGGATGAGAGGAGAGAAAAAGAGGAGGATGGTATTTAGAATGAAGAAGGTATTAGTATTGGAGATGTCTAGCTTGAGCACACACATCCTGATTCAGTTCAAAAACAACATTCCCCTTTGCAACTTGAATTTATATAGGCCTTTTAAAGGAGAAGGTGTTCCAAGAGGTTTCAGAGATATTGGATATATTTGGGCCTCTAATTGATGGGCAAAAATCAAATTGCTACTACTGTTCCAATATTCCCCCACCAGACCTTTTCTAATCAACCTGTTATTGCACCCTCTGGAGTAAGTGGGGCTTGAACCTGGGTATCAGGCACCACAAATGCCCTCATGATTGTACTCCTGAGCCACATAAGGACTTAATGTGCTGGTGACCAAAAGCTTGGTTGATTTTAGGTTGGTTATAAGAATGATCTTGGGGGATTTGAGCTTGGGCTTTAAGCAACTGAACATAAGCTCTCGACTGGTGAAGTGAAGGAAGTCATGCATGCATAAACAGAGATTTAGAGGAGTGCAGAGATCTGTTATCTGGTAGGAACTGGTTGGGTATGAGATTATGGAAGGATTTGAATACCCAGATAGGGTTTTGAAATCAGCATTGCTGAGTCTATAAGTGGGCAGGTAATAGGTGAGTGGGACATTGTGTACATTAGGATATGGACAAAGTTTTGGATGATTGCTGGAATTTTACAAGTCGCTTTTATTTGAAGTACTTATAATATTAGGCAGACATCTTCACTGACCTCTTATCATTTTCCCTCAAACAGGTGCATTCACATACAGTGCCTTGGGACTTCTACATCAATCAGCAACTTAGGATGCGGCTTGGTTCCAAGTTTAATAATTACTTCAGTCAGAATCACAGCTGCTACTTGTTTGAGAATGGATGTGTGACAGTGGATCGGGGCAAGAACTGTGAAACTCTACAGGTGAGATAATCACTGAGAAATATAAAACCTGTTGCATTGGGGTAGTGGTGAATAACTTGCTCCAGCTCATACTGGCTGTTCTTTCTTTAGCTATTTTCCTATCTCGCTTGCCATCATTACTTTTAGAGAAATTAGAGGATATGATAACTGATTCATAGATCTCTCTTCATAGTGGAGAAAGCCAATGGGCTGTGTTCCTTTTGAACAATGTTGTTCAATGCAGATTTACAAAGATGACACCTGGACTTTAGGGTTTCAGTTATGAGGAGAGTTTGGACAAATTAGTCCTTTTATTCTTTAGAATTTATAAGGTTGAAGGACGGTTCTGATCAAAGCATTCAGGATATTAAGGAAAAGACAGTAGACAAAGATATAAACTATTTCCACCGTTTGAAGGTTCTAGCCTTGGGGGCATAGTTTAAGAATTAAGGTTACTCAAGAGTTCTTGGAAAGCACTTTTATACTCTGTAATAGAGGTTTGGAACTCTCTCTCTTCCTTAAGCAGCGGTCGATCTGAATTCAGTTAATAAAAATTTGTCTATGTCAGCTTTAAACTTAAGCAGAGGTCTCTAGGGATAAAGGCCCAAAGCAGGCTTATGAAGTAGGCCATAGATCAGCCATGATCACATTGAATGGTAGAGCAGGCTCCAGGGGCTGCATGACCTAATCCTGTTTATCTGTTCATAAAAAGTAATTATCTGACAACTGTGGTCAATGACTTAATCAGTACAACATCAGGGATGAATTCATGAGGAAGACTTGTCTAACTTTCACTGTCCTAGTGAATCTGCTATTATTGTAGCTTAATCGAGGTGGGACAGGAAAAGATGACCCTGACTGTCCAGTCCCAATCTGGTAACTCTCACTTCTAAATGTTTCGTGTAATAAATCAGAACAGTCCAAGGTTTGGTGGTTTCCATTTTCATGAATACCCTGTGTGAAAGCAGACCCATTGTCTGCTAATGCTTCATCCTGAAATTGATTTCCATGGTGGTTTGCCTTCCAGTCTCGGGCAAGGTGAGGAGGCAAATCTCAAGCCCATCTCCGTCAGAATGGAAATTGAACCTGTGGGTCTAGGCATTATCCTTAAGCACATATCCATCTCACCAGTTGTGTCCTTGACGTGACTAGCATATTTATTAATTTATTGTCTGAAGGTTGGCTATTTAGGTAAGGAACCAGCGGGCAGCCAGAACATCAGAGCCATATGCTGACTTAACCTTTTTATATATTTTAAGTGGCAAGGAGAGAATGAAGACTTAATAGAAAATTCCAGTGATCCCTGGTTGTTTATCTATAGGACACAATAGAGTGCAATTTGTTTTAGTACAATGGTTGCATGTTAGAGGTGACGACATTATAGTTTGTTACTGGTTAACATTTTGGAATGTCACATAAGTGAATAGTGAACTGCTGCCTTGCAGCGCCAGAGACCCGGGTTCAATTCCCGACTCAGGCGACTGACTGTGTGGAGTTTGCACGTTCTCCCCGTGTCTGCGTGGGTTTCCTCCGGGTGCTCCGGTTTCCTCCCACAGTCCAAAGATGTGCAGGTTAGGTGAATTGGCCATGCTAAATTGCCCGTAGTGTTAGGTAAGGGGTAAATGTAGGGGTATGGGTGGGTTTCGCTTCGGCGGGTCGGTGTGGACTTGTTGGGCCGAAGGGCCTGTTTCCACACTGTAATCTAATCTAATCTAAAAAAAATAGTAAGGTTGCTAGTATTTCTTGATCCTTTTTGTACAAATTATTCTGGGGATTTTTGAGTCCTTAACTCATGATAATAAAGCCTAATCCATACCAGTCAAGGCTAAATTATCTTTGCATTCCAGTAGCTGTTCACCTTTTGTTTTCCTTTTTATAGGGTCTGTCTCAGATGTGGGAAACTGTGCCAGAAGCACTGGTGGTGTTTCTGACACTTGACTTACTGGCTTTAGTGGAACTGATGCACACAGCTGAAATTGTTCATGGGGGCATAGCACCAGAAACACTCGTCATGGATGACAGGTTAGTTTAAAATGATTTACAAAGCTTCCAGCAGTAAATTGCCTTACTTGCATGACCTTGGGATAATTTGAGCAATAGGTTGGAGCTAGTGTTCAATTTTCAGGAGTTTAGAATTGGAATTTTGCCTCAGTCTGTGCAAAGCATTATACCTGCCTAATGCTGAAATATGCCTAGTAAGAGTCAGCATAGATTGAGGCTTCGAACGATGAAGGAAACCACCACCATCATCTACTCTAATATCTCTACATTTTTCCATAATGGAAGAAAGGAATGAGACTTTGGTAATAGCAAAGAGTAAGCTGCCATTGTTGATCGAAGGACTGAATACCACAGAGAATTGCTTTTGAACTTTAAGTATAGTTGTTGTGCAATATATCTCCAGAGGATTATAATGGAGTGGTCAATTCAGTACTGTTGAGCTTCATTTGCAATTTCCAGTGTCAATACACTAATGCTTCGGTCATCCATGGCATGTTCACAACTTTAGCCATTGTATTTGACCTTGCTGCTGTGTCCCATTAATTTAATATTGAGCATTGCTGGAATAAACCCATTTTGTAAATGTGTTTTGTCTTGCACTCATTAAGGAAATTTGTAAGAATTTCAAGAGAAAACAATATGCTGTATGAGAGGAAATTGGTTGGCAAAAGAGCTTCTTTTAATATTCATTTGAGATCTGGGCATTGCTTGAGTGGGCCAGCATTTTTTTTTTTTGCCTGTCCCTAGTTGCCCTTGAAAATGGTGACCTGATTTCTTGAAACACTACAACTGTTATAGGTAGACCCCAAATAGCACGAGAGAGTGTTTCAGATTTTTGAAACTACAGCAATAAGTAGCTGTGACATTTTTCCAAGTCAAAATAACATGCAATTTGAAAGTGAACTTGCAGGTGGTGGTTTTCTTCTAAGTTTTCTTTCTTCAAGTGGAACCAGTCAGAGGTTTGGAAGGTGACGTCTGAGTAACTTTGGTTAATTTCTGCAGTTCATCTTAAAGATGGTACACTGCTACAGAGTATCAATGATGGTGGAGGGATAGATATGGTCCCAATCAAGCAGGCGCTGGAAAAGCAGAGCAGGTCAGGCAGCATTTGAGAAGTAGGACAGTTGACGTTTTTGGGCATAAGCCCTTCATTCCAAATTTCAAGCTCGCAAGTTGATTCTGATTGCCTAGAAAACTGAACTAGAGAATTACAGTTACTTGTCGTCTTGAGCTGAAGCAGATGTAATGTATCAGCTTCAGTACATTACATGAATGAGCAACCTCTATTATCTGAACGAGACGGGTGGGGTATTTTGTTCAGATAACTGATCGTATACAAAAGAAGCCATACTGAACATAATTACATGAAAAAGCATGTTTACAGAGTTTTTATTTTATTCAATTGATTGAGTGTTTGTACACATTCTATGTTGCTTAAAGATTCATGGTATTTTATAAATAAAATCACTTTTTGGCTAGAGTTTGACTGCAGTCTGAAACGTTTTGCTGACATTTTCCTGTTTTATCCCGGTCCTTGACAGCAGCCAGCATCTTTTGTTCAGTGCTGTCCCTCCGTCCAGACTAACGAAGTGTTTCCCATCCCTTCTCAGTGACCACCGAAAGATACAAAATACAGGGGAGCATGAGAGAGGGGGGGATGATTTTTTTCACTCTCTTCAGTTTCTGTCCTGTTTAGGGGCATAATGGTTTATTCTTGTTTCTCTCCACTTCTCTTCTCCCCCCCCCCAGTCAAGTTTTCCTCCTGTTTATTAGCAAATCACTACGGTTTGCTCTTCCCTCATCAAATAAGAGTTACATTACATTTTCTTGTCATCTGAAAGATTGAACTACTTTTTGTTTGGGGAAAGAAAAGAGTTGTCATGGGATAATGGGAAGAAAAAGCAACAGAAGAAAAGTGCGAGCATGTTTTTTGACTTAACGCTCTGGAGACTGAGCTGAGGAAAATAATTGTTGGGTTTGCAAAATGGTGCGAGTCATGTTGAGAGGGAATCTCGCTGCTAGAGCACACAACTCAGGCTTGCACATATGATGTTCTTGTGTGTTCGCAGTCACAAACCTTTGTCCTCGGGGAGAATAAGTATTGGAAAGCCTTTTTATAAAATGTGTAGACTTAACTCTAATGTCACATCTTGAGTATATATTTGAAGCTAATTATTTATTAAAGTATACTTGCATCTATAATTCCTGTTCAAATTTACAAAATGATGCGCTAAATGGATGAGGAATAGAATTTTCCTACTTCAATTGCAATGCATGTACAGGGACCTTGAGATCTTGTTCAAGTAATCTAAAATTCGGATAATTGATGATCGGATAACTGAGATTGTTCTGTATACGTATTCTTTTGGTCTGTCTGTATGCAAAATACAAGGTTCTGTGTATTAATATGTAGCTTCTGGTATCTGCAAATGTGTCATCCTGCAAATTGACCAGTCATCTTAAATTGGTTGTCAGCAATGCACAAACTGAATAATGAAAGTAAACCAGCAAATCCCCTGTCTGATTTCTCAACTAGGATATTGTAGAAAGGGGTTTCATTTGTCAGCTCCATTTCAAAGGTGAATTTGAGTGCAGCTTGAAGCCTATTAAGAAGTGGATGGAAACTTTAGATATGTAGCTGCAGATCCAAATATAGCAAGTAAATCATCTACATATTGAAAATTAGCATGGGTTGAAAGTTTAGACATCATTGCGTCTAACCACTTTTTGTTTTAAATGAGCCCACCAAAGATATTTGCAAGATAGGGCCTCATAGGGATTCAGTGACAACACCATCTATGTGGGCATATAGGGTGTTAAAATTAAACTCGACTGCATAGGTTGCTGGGTTCATAATTTCAGTGAATGTTGATTCTCATATGATGTCAGGTCTAGATTGCTGCATCGCACTCTCCTTGAGTGGTACACTGGGGGATAGGCTAGCAATGTCAAATAGACATTGTATTACTTTTGATGTAGTAATTTGCTGAGCTGTTTGGCTGGTTCCTGTTGAGCAGAGCCAGTTGTAGAAAAGATTGAGTGCATTACTTTTGTGTCTTGGGTATCCCGTTTGAATGTAGATTAAACTAATTTTGCCTGTGCTACTCAGCCTCTGAAGCTGGCCAGGGTTATGATTACCTTTTGGACATTTTAGTTTGAGAAGGCCAAGCCAGATGAAACAAACTTGTGCACTCCAAATCTTTACTGTGCTGTTGTGCAAATTACTTGCACTGAACCCCTGATTAACTGAGTGCTGAGTTTGTAATGCTAAACTGATTGTATTAGTGTTGTTTGTCTAAATATAATGGCCTACGTTTCCATCCGCCTCTTAATTAGTACATTGGGTTATTGACATACTGCCCTTGGAAAAAGAGGAAGGTGACAATGTAGAAAAGCAATCCATAATCATCTACTGGTATTTAGAGTACAAAGTGGAGTACCCCATTCTGTAAGGTTGACTAACCAACTGTTAATTTTTTTTTGGTAAAAGTAAGCTGTTAATGAATTCTAACTATATATCATTGTTGTATCTAATTATGACAATGAGTGGAAAGGGAAAGAAAAAATTGCACAAAGCTTTGCACTATATACAACCTTTTGAGATTTGTCCATTTAACCTGGCTCGTCTGTCTTCATTCCTTAGGTTTTATGAAGGCTCTGCATGCCCCAGTGGTGACGGTTTAGTAAAGCTCACGGATTTTGCCCACAGCTTGGACCTGAAGCTGCAGTCTGGTGTCGTCACGTTTATGAAGTTTCCTACAATGCAATCACTATCAAATAAAGAGCTCCTGTTTGGGTGCACGAATGCCTACCAGGTAAACTGCTGTTAGGGCACTAATTGATCTAATACACAATGTATTACCACTTTCTCTGCTATTTAATAAACGCTATCGGGCTAGTGCACAATGATCATCTTGCTCAGCAGGATTGATCTGATGCAGGTTTATTCTGCTTTGGAGTTAAGACGTGAGCTTTTTATTTTTTCACCAATGTTTTTCTTTCCTTTTCCACTCCTCAACTTCTAATGTGGCGGCACGGTGGCACAGTGGTTAGCACTGTTGCCTCACAGCGCCAGAGACCCAGGTTCATTTCCCGCCTCAGGCAACTGTCTGTGTGGAGTTTGCACATTTCTCCCAGTGTCTTTGTGGGTTTCCTCCCACAGTCCAAAAATGTGCAGGTTAGGTGAATTGGCCATGCTAAATTGCCCATAGTATTAGGTGAAGGGGTAAATGTATAGGATTGGGTCTGGGTGGGTTGCTCTCCGGAGGGTCGGTGTGGACTTGTTGGGCCGAAGGGCCTGTTTCCACACTGTAAATAAGTAATCTAATCTATAACATAGTGATATATAGCTACAATTCATTAACAGCTTACTTTACCTAGCAAGCCTCAAAGACCAATCAAGTTGTCAACTTTGATAAAATAGGGTACCCCACTTTGTACTCCAAATACCAGTAAATGGTGATTATGGACTGCTTTTCTACACTTTCACCTTCCTCTTTTTGCAAGGTTAATGTGTTGTTCCCGACTAGTGAAATGCTACTTGTTAAACTAAACCAGGGCATTTTTCATCTGCATGACTAATTATCAAACTCCATTTGAGTGGTAATAATTGAGTGACTGTCACTTGAAAAAGAGTAAATATTGAGCATTGCGTTGCTGTTTGTATGGTTTTTGTTGTGTGCATTTTGTTTGCTTCATTTCATACATTGCAAGGACTGCAACTTATGCCACCGCCACCTTCCCTAGGGTCAGTCATGATGGATGATAAAAACTGGCCTTATGTATAGCATTTGCATTCTATAAATTCATGAATGTTTTAAAAACTAAATTTTCCATGCAGAATCCCTGATAGAAGGGGAGTGGCAGTGTAGTGGTTATATTACTTATTTAATCCAGAGGCCTACACTAAGTTCTGGAGACCAGAATTAAAATCTCACCATGACATCTGGAGAGACTTGAATTTGGTTTAATGTGGAATTGTAGGATAATCCCTTTAATAATCATAAACCGTGGAAGACACCTAAATTATTTAATATGGAGAAAAATAAATAGTAACTATCACTAAAGAACAATTGCTAAGGAAACTAAATGGGTCTAAAGACTAAGTCTCCTAGACATGATACGATGCATCCTAGATATTGAAAGAAGTAGTTGCAGAGATAATGGATACGCTGGTTGTAATCTTCTAAAAATCCTTTAATTTAGGACAAGTCCAAGAGCATTGGTAATTTTCCAATGTAACACTTTTTATTTGAAAGGGGGAACATAAAAGCAAATAAGTTAGGCCATTTAGTGCCTAACTTTAATTGGGAAATAGATAATATGATCACAGTCAGCATGGCTTCATGAAAGGAAATCATGCTTGACAAATTTATTAAAATTCTTTGAATGGTAACATAGTATAGATAAGGGGGAAGTAGTAGATCTAATTTATTTAGATTTTCTAAAGGCATTTGATAAGGTACCACATTTTGGGCTACTTGATAAAATGAGAACCCGTGGTGTCAGAAGTAGAGGATTTTGTATCTAATAGAAGATCAAGTCAGGATAAGGGGAAGGGGGCATTTTCAGGATGGCGACCCACAACTAATGGAGTGCCACAGGGATTAGTTATTTACATTTAAGGACATGGATGAGGAAAGTGAATGTACTATAGCCGTGTTTCCAATTGACACAGCTGGGAAGACAAGTGGATATAGACAAGGTTAAGTGAGTGGGCAAAAAACTGGCTGATGGGAATATATTGTGGGGAAAATGTTATGATGCTCTTTGGCAGAAAAAAATAGAGATGAATGTTAAATAGAGAAATCCTGTAGAAAGTACAATGCAGGAATATTTATGCATGCATTAAACTTGTAAACTAGTTTTTATTTTAACAGGTAATTGCGAAAGGGATATGGAATATCGTCCTTTTTATTGAGTATAAAAATGAGAAAGCTTTGCTTAAACTATGCAAGGAGAAAGTGAGGGCTGCAGATGCTGGAGATCAGAGCTGAAAATGTGTTACTGGAAAAGCGCAGCAGGTCAGGCAGCATCCAAGGAACAGGAGAATCGATGTTTCGGGCATAAGCCCTTCTTCCTGAAGAAGGGCTTATGCCCGAAACGTCGATTCTCCTGTTCCTTGGATGCTGCGTGACCTGCTGCGCTTTTCCAACAACACATTTTAAACTATACAAGGCAGATTTGGGCTCCTTATCTAAGGAAAAATATACTCTCATTAGAGGCACTCCCAAAAATTTTCACTGGGTTAAAATGGGATATGGAGGAACTTTGCAGGAGAGGTTGAGTAGATTGGGTCTGTACTGATTTGAAGTTTACAAGAATAAGAGGTGATGGTATTGAAATACACACAATTCTTAGGGGACTTGATAGGGTAGAAGCAGAAAGATTGTTCCCTCCTCGTGTGACATTGAGAGACCAGGCTGAGAGAGATTTTTAATTCGTAAGGGACTCGAAGGTTCTGAGGAAAAGGCATGAAAGTGGAATTGAGGATTATCAGATCAGCCACGATCTCATTGAATGACAAGTAGACTTGATGGGTTGAATGGCCTATGTCTACAAGATCTTATGATCTTAAACTGCAGGATTGCCCTGAAAACCTATCTGGCTCACTCATGTCCTTCAAGAAGGAAACCTGCCAAACATACCCAGTTTGGCTTGTGACTCCAAATCTACTAATGTGGTTGATTTTTGGTATCCTCTGAAATGTCCTGGTAAGAAACTTCACAGACTCAAACCATCTCTAGCGACAAGTGACATTTCACCAGCCTCCATAGCCTAAATTAGGCCTGGTGTGATCTGATAGAAACTGGCTTAGTCATTGCATTTTTCATAAGTGAAACTGTTGAAGCGTAACAATGTCATTATGTATATCTTTGTGTATTGTTCAATCTGGCTGAGGTTAACTAACCAGCGGTGCTGTACAGCATTAAAAATGTCATGTTCGCCAAGCTGGGAGGTCGATTTGCAGATCGATTTTGTCTCGGTGACATATTCAATGCTTTGGCACCTCCTGTAAAGCAGTGCTGTACTGTCTTCTGGAATTTATTTGGTTCCATTTCTGCTGCTTCCGGTTGTCTGTTCCGGTTGTTCGTTGTAGTGACTGGCCTATTGGGTCTAGGTCAATGTGCTTGTCGATGGGGTCCGTGGCCGACTGCCATGCTTCTAGAAATTCTCTGGCTAACTTTTGTTTAGCTTGTCCTATGATTGTTGTGTTGTCCCAGTCAAATATGTGGTCCTTGTCATCTGTATGTCTGGCTACTAGGGACATAGGTCATGGCATTTAGTGGCTAGTTGTGTCCATGAATGCAGATTGCTAGTTGGTTGTCTGTTTGTCCTGTATAATGATTTGTGCAGTATACCGGCCACTACAATGAACAACTGGAAGCAGCAGAAATTGAACCAAATACATTCCAGACGAGACAGTACAGCAGTGTCAGAGTGCTCCAAAACACTGAAGGTGTCACCTGGATGGGACGAAATGTCTGCAAATTAACTTCCCAGCTCTGTGAACGTACCCACAACCACGACAACCCACATCTGAGCTACATATCTTTACACAAATCTTGAGCATTAAAAATGTATCTGTTATCTAACAATATGTTAATATGCATTTTTAGAGATATAAGTGACCACTTGCCCAAGAGACCATCTTGGGAGTGAGCTCTGAGTCTTTACAGCCTTTGTAGCCAAAATGTGTGGAACTCTCATTGATTTTTGCATGTTTTATTGACCATTTTAATTTTTTCACCTCTCACCTTGAAAGCGTGACCCCTCGTTATTGAAACCTTCACCCTGGGAAAAAACTTATCTCTAATCTACCATGTCGATACCCTTCATGATTTTGTAAACCTCAATCAGGTTTCCCCCCCCAAACTCCCTTTTTTTCTAATGAAAAAAATTCTAACCTACACAACTTCTCTTCATAGGTAGCACCTTCCATACCAGGCAACATCCTCGTAAACCTTCTCTGCACCCTCTCCAAAGCATCCACATCCTTTTGGTAATGTGGCGACCAGAACTATATATAGTACTCTAAATGCGGCCAAACCAATGTCTTGTACAATTTTAATATGACCGGCCAGCTCTTATGCTCAATACCCCATCCAATGAAGGCAGGCATACCATATGCCTTCTTGACCACTTTATCCACCTGTGCAGCAACCTTCAGGGTACAATGGACCTGCACTCCCAGATCTGTCTGCTCATCAACTTTTCCCAAGGCTCTTCCATTTACTGTATAATTCGCTCTAGAATTAGACTTCCCAAAATTCATCACCTCATATTTGCATGGATTGAATTCCACCAGCCACTTCTCCACCCAACTCTCCAGTCTATCTATACTCTCCTATATTCTTTGACAGTCCCCTATGCTTTCTGCTCCTCCTCCAATCTTCGTGTCATCTGCAAACTTGCTGATCATACCAACAGTGCCCTCTTCCAGATAATTTATGTATATTACAAACAGCAGTGGCCTCGGCACTGATCCCTGTGGAACACCACTGGTCACCTTTCTCCTTTTCGAGAAACTCCCTTCAACTACTACTGTTTCCTGTTGCTCAACCAGTTCTTTATCCACCTAGCTAAACACCCTGCACACCATGTGATTTTCCATAAGGTTTCCCTGGTAAACTAATCAAACGTCTTATTAAAGTCCATGTATATAACATCTACAGCTCTTCCTTCATTTATCAACTTAGTCACTTCCTCAAAGAACTCTGTTGGTAAGGCACAATCTCCCCTGCACAAAACCATGTTGCCTATCACTGATAAGCCCATTCTTTTCCAAATATAAAGAGATTTTATCTCTCAGTATCTTTTCCAGCAACTTTCCCACCACTGACGTCAGGCTCACTGGTCTGCAGTTACCCGGAATATCCCTACCACCCTTCTTGTACAGGGGGACAACATGAGCAGTCCTCCAGCACCTCACCTGTGTTTTGAATACAGTGACCCTCCTTTAGGACTGATTTATAGCTACCTATCATTTACTCCTCCCACCACCTTATCTTCAGCATACTCCATCCTTTTCAGAGCTATAATCAGTTAAACTTGGTTTAAAGTTTAGTTGTATCATCATTAAATTTTAATACAGTTACTTGCTATTCATTCTTTAGTCTGGATCCATTTTCGAGAGCCCAGATCGAGAGTCCAGATGTAACTAATTGTCTTCAGACGGGGTGATCCAAATCTGTCCAATGTCTCTTTTATAGTTAATACACTCTAATTCTAGCAGCATCCTGGTAAATCTTGCGCCCTCTTGTAGCACAATGTTAAGAGTTCCCTACCCTGGACCAAGAGGCCTGCGTTCAAGCCCCACCTGCTTCAGAGGTGTATCAATATCTCTGAACAGATTGATTAGAAAAATAGATTAGTAAAAAAAAAATTAAAGTAAGAGCTCTTTTTTTTAAAAAAAGGAAGTGGGCTTTTGCAGGAGGTCCAGGTTCAAGACCCACCTGAAAAGTAGTGATTGAATAATTAGCTAATTCTGTTCACAGGTGAAGAACCAGTCTCTTGGATAAGTTGCTCTGTGTAGTTTAATGCAAAAGTATTAAATTAGAGGTGAGATTAAGGTAATTTTAACATTGACATCAGTATCAGTGTTCGGACTCCGAAGAGATGGAATAATTGTACTAAAAGCTCTGTGATGCAAACTTTTGTGTTATCTACAATAACATAAATAAAAGTTTTAACTGGAGTTGCAAATTGTCAGACAATAGTCAGACCTCAGGCGAAGACAAAAATGTTGCCTACTATTAGCGACAGTGTAGTTTAAGAGCAGCCTTGGTTCACGACCAAACAGTGATTCAAACCTCACAGCATTATCAACAACATGGTGTCAGCTCCAACCACCTGAGAGCATCAACAACCGAAGATTGAAAATGTATCTGCAAAAAAACTAGTTAGATAAAGCTGAATATCTTTATAGTAACCAGAAAAGTGTGTTTACTGATGCCTTAACTTTGCAGCTCAAAATAAATGCCTCAACTTATAGATGTAGAAACTAGGCAGCTACTTACAAACTGTCATTGTTAATAGCCAACTGTCTGGTCTATGCTCTAACTTCAGTCCTCACATTGGCTATTGCAGGTTGATCTCCTTGGGATTGCAAACACTGTGCATTTTCTGTTGTTTGGAGGTGAGATAGATGTCAGCAAACAGGGTTCACTGTGGACTCTTGGACCTACATCCTCCAGGTATTTTAATTTTTTTTGTACTGTACACTGTTTCTAAATGGAATGGAAAATCAAATGAGTTTAGTTTGTGTTGCTGGCAAGTTGAGTCTATTATTAATGACCTATAAATTGAGCACTTCTGGTTTAAAATGGGCTGGACATTTTGCTGCAAGCACTTTGTGGTCCATCTTTAGTTTTCTTTTGGTATGCTCTCATACCACCCTACACTCCAGGAATTCCTAATGCTACTTGTAACGTTTGGATCAATTGGCCAAAGAGCTGATCTGATGCCTGCCAATGCAATTGCTCACAAGCTAAGTGTATAAGAAGCTTGGTGACTACTTGGCTAAAGCAGAAACACCAACCCTTCCCTTTAACACCTACATCAGGAATTTCAAGCACTGGGAATTTAAATCTTTTTTTTACCCCTTCCACCACATCAATATGTGACATTCCTCATTGGTGTCTTAAATTGTTTTAGCTCGTGTTTGTTTTGCAGCCAATCCACTTTATTTGACAAATGGATGTAATTTTTAGCAGAGCTAGTACCCTGTTCCTAGAAATGCTTTATTGCAAAATGGTTTCAACTGAGTATTGCGTTCACCTCATGAGGCAGAAGGTTATAGGTTAAAACCTTAATCTGTGCTGACACTACAATGGGAAATAGAGCCACCTGTCTAAAGTGCCACCTTTCTGAAGTCCTGTGTGTTCCCTTAGGTGAATTTAATAAAAGTATTTCAAAAGAGTAGGGCAGTTCACTCTTGCTATCCTAATATCTCGACCATTACCACTGAAACAGCTTGGCTAGTGATTAATTCAGTGGATCCCACATTTCCCTACCTTGCTCTCGTTCAAATACTTAACTGGCTTCAAAGCAGTTTAGAATGTGAAACTTGTGAAAGGTGATGTATTCATTGGAGTCTTTATATTTTTACAGAATGGAATTGCTGTATCTGGAGTTATGGAACAATTTCTTTGAAAAGATTCTGAATACAGGAGGTGCATCCTCTGTCTCTACACTGAGTGATCTGCGACAGACAGTGACAGAAGTCATTGAACCAGATTATGAAATTCTGTATAATGATGCTTTCACACTAATGCCCCATGATTAGTGAATGTAAGATTTTTTAAAATGCTACTGTTTCAGGATCCTATTTTTTTTCTTGTTTTGAATAAAGGTGTCCATATATGCTTTTAATTTTATTGTTGCAGTGATTACACCCAAGTGACCTACTTTTTTTATATTAAATAAGTGTTTTTGTTTCAACTAACTTTTTGCAAACTCTGGATTAAATCTCAGGACCTTTCAGGTCTGTGAAGTCCAGCTGCTTACTGCCAGAAATTTACTGAGTTAATAAATCCTACAATATTTTCCCCATTTCCTTAACCTTGGTAAATACATTGATCTGGTTTGTAACAATTCACTAACTTTCTATGTTTTTTGATATCCTCACAAAATAATGGGTTAGACATTGCTATAAATACCAGACCATGATATTGATGCACCCTCTCTTCCTAATGTACAAAGCAGCTAATAAATTCAAGGGAATTTTTAAAAAATGCATTGCAAGTTCTGGAGATTCGCACTTTTCAATTTATTCTCTCAAGTGGGACCCCAACTTTGCCCCTGCTTTTATAATTTGTGCATTAATTGACTATTAAACAAGGTGTAATTAACAGTGTGGAAAAAGTGAGGACTGCAGAGCTGATATGTGTTGCTGGAAAAGCGCAGCAGGTCAGGCAGCATCCAAGGAGCAGGAGAATCGGCGTTTCGGGCATAAACCCTTCTTCAGGAATGAGGAGGGTGTGCCAAGCAGGCTAAGATAAAAGGTAGGGAGGAAGGATTTGGGGCAGGGGCTTTGGGAATGCGATAGGTGGAAGGAGGTTAAGGTGAGAGTGATAGGGCGGAGAGGTCGGGAAGAAGATTGCAGGTCAAGAAGGCGGTGCGGAGTCCGAGGGTTGGGACTGAGATAAGGTGGGGGGTGGGGAAATGAGGAAGCTGGAGAAATCTGCATTCATCCCTTGTGGTTGGAGGGTTCCTAGGTGGAAGATGAGGCGCTCTTCCTCCAGGCATCATGTTGCCATGGGCTGGTGATGGAGGCGACCAAGGACCTGCATGTCCTTGGTGGAGCGGGAGGGGGAGTTAGTGTTCAGCCACAGGGCAGTTGGGTTGGTTAGTTGGTGCGGGTGTCCCAGAGGTGTTCTCTGAAATGTTCCGCAAGTAGGCGGCCTGTCTCCCCAATGTAGAGGAGGCCACATCGGGTGCAGCGGATGCAATAAATGATGTGTGTGGAGGTGCAGGTGAATTTGTGACAGATATGGAAGGATTCCTTGGGGGGAGGTGTGGGTGCAAGTTTTGCATTTCTTGCAGTTGCAGGGGAAGGTGCCAGGAGTGGAGGTTGGGTTGGTGGGGGGTGTGGACCTGACGAGGGAGTCGCGGAGGGAGTGGTCTTTCCGGAACGCTGATAGGGGAGGGGTGGGAAATATATCCCTAGTGGTGGGGTCTATTTGGAGGATTAACAGTGTATCCTTTTAAACAAGTGAAATTTGTTAATGACTTCCAATCTATTTTTAACACTGACATTTATGAATTAATAATAGGTTATATATTGTCAAAATTTTAAATGTTTTCCTGTCTCCTTTTATCCTCAATCTAGCTTTTTTGTCATTCATTTGTTTCTTTTTGCCTTTCCTTATTCCATCCTCTTCACCCTGCCCTCCTCTACACCAAACCACTCTTTATGATAGGTTCCATAGCCTCACCACTTAGTGGGACCAATAAGGGTGATGCAGAGTTTCCCCCAATGCCATCTAACAAGGACTAATAGCAATGCTCTTTTTAAGGACTTCCAATTAATCTGAAATGAGCAAGAGTCGTAGGGAGTTAGTGGATTTCATGTCTGAGCCTGAAGTTCACAGTTGAAATCTCCAGAAACTTGAGCACCTAATACAGAATTACAGTCCAGAGTAGGACAGAGAGCGTTCTGTGCTGTAAGATTGTTAGCTTTCAGAATGAGACTTTCAACCAAGTTTGTCTAGTCTTGAATGAATGTAAAAGATGTCATGGCACTATTGTTGAAGAGCAGTATATTTCCTGCTGCTGATGAACGGCATTAATTCCTTAACCAATGCATTTTAAAGATTGCTTGTTTTTGCTTTTGTTTTCTCCCCCTCTTCCTTTACAGCTTGTCTAGCTGTACTTCAAGTGCAGCCATTGCAACTAGGACATATCATGGTACAAAAGCAGACAAGAGATATGTTTTGTCATTTAATTTCTCCTGTCCATTTTATTTCAGACCTTTCCTATTGCTCCTCTTGTCTCATCCACCCCACATAAATCTTTCACTTGCTCAAGACCCATTGGATTTTTAATCTTGATTTAAAGCTCAAGACTGGAAATATGAAATTTCTCTCTCCATAGATGTCTGATCTGAGCTTTCCAGCATTTACATTTCTGATCTCTAGTGTTTGCATTAGTGTTTCTGCAGATGTGAAGATTAGTTGGACATATACTTCAGTTGTGAACTGAGATGCACAGGATGCCTTTTGTTTGTTAAAACAGTTCAAAATAAATTGGCTGTCAAACTCTACTTTTCAGATGTAGATTTTGCTGGCTGGGCCAGCATTTCATCACCAATTTCTAGTTACCCTTGGTGAGTTGCCACTTTGAACTGCTGATGTCCATTAATGCAGTGTATCTACAGTGCTCTTAGGGAATTCCTGGATTTTGAGGGAATTCTGACTTTGTCAAAGGTATGATACAAATGCAAGTCTTTATCTGTGTATACCAAAGGCCTAATGGCCATCCATCTTGTGCATGCAACAGGCCTGTTTGAGACTGTCCAACTCTAAAGCATTTCAGGTGTCCCTTGAGGCACTGAACATAGCAGCTCTGTGAATCTTGGTGCTTTCTGATGCCCAGCAAAATCAAGGGGAGATGATGGAGTTGATTCCTCCATGCACCCTTGGCTGTTCAGACCTCTGATATGTTTGTGCTTCACATGAGCTTTCTCTTTTAAGTGGTGTACTGTTAGGCTGAAAATACTTAACAGGTTCTTTTAAGGTTTGATCAAATTGCTTACAAGAAGAAATGTGCTTCAGTATATGTAGCTAATTTATTAGCTTCATTTACTTTGTTTTGCATGAACTGCATATCTAATGAGTGAAGCTATTGGCTTAAACTACTTCAGACATCTTTAACAAACGAGTCTCACTGTCTTATGCTGTCGCAGACTCCTAGGTGACAGCTGACACTCCAAGCTCAATCTCCGATTCCATGGCATGAGTTGTGTGAACCCCAGACCAATAGTTTGAAGTCCGTGGCCACGGTGTCTCAAATCCAGTCCAATCCTGAAAGTCCAAGTGGAACTGAGGCCCTAATATTGATGATATTCTGGATATGTGCTGATTCCCATTTCATAATAACTTCAGTACTTTTCCAGTCCTCAAATAGGTGGAAGACAAGTCCAGGTAGCCCTATAAGATCGCATAAGTGGATGGTTCCCATTGATGCTCACAGTCAGGCAGTTCTCCCCCCAGTCAAAACCGCTTGCATTAGGCCTGTTTTTTGTGTACTTTTCAATTATTACTTCAATTGCTCATTGTCATGTCTACTTAACCCTTAACAACTAATCATTTTGATGGTCTGGTTTGAAGATATTTTGAGCCTAATAATACAATTAGATAATAGCTGTCCACATTCATTCATACCTACAGGCACCCTTTTTAATTTCTACTTTTATATAAAGAAGCACTTAGTCTCCATCTCTCCTGTTATACTTTACTTACTCTAATTCTACTTGCATACCTTATTGCTTTCTTTCCCATGTACTTAACCAACTTTCCCTTGAATGCACGTATACGGTTTGCCTCCAGATTCTATGTAGTATCATCTTTCAAATTCTCTCCACTTCAGAGTACAGAATTCTCTATTGAAGTTTTGGTCCCTATTAAGTCCAATATGGAGCACCTAAACTACCAAGACCCAATAATAAACATGAAAGACCCTTTCTGCTTTTTTTTTAGAAAATAGCCTAGCCTGTGTAGCTTTTCCTAATGAACATAACAACATTTCTCCTCCATTTTCGCAATTTTTGATTTTATAGTACCTTTAGCAAAATGTTGCACTTTATTTGCTCCCATGCCTATAAATTAAATTTACCCACTTTCCATGACTTAATATCTACTTGTGTGTTTCAATATCGGATTAGATTAGATTAGATTACTTAGTGTGGAAACAGGCTCTTCGGCCCAACAAGTCCACACCACCCTGCCAAAGCGCAACCCACCCATACCCCTAAGGAGGATTCTAAGGAGACTGGAGAGGTGTGCAGGAAATTCCTGAATCTGGGTCTCGGATGGCAGTTGTGGCTTCAGCTCATGGTTATTTAAAATTTTGAGGATGCACAAGAGACCAGAATTGGTAGTGTAGGAATATGGCCTGTACAGAGATGGGATGTAATGTATATACACCTTTGTACACTGCTGACAACAGAGCAGTAGTCCTACAGGTCAGAAGTATCTATATAGCCTTCCAGTTACATTATTTGCTATAGCATTATCGTAATGCAGCAGTCAATATGGTAGTGATTCCCTTTTCAAAGGGAGTAAGGCATTTTTGTATTGAAACTGTGTTAAGTAAAAACTCTTGAAACATCTGAGAATGAATTAACCAAAAAATGTTTGATAAGGCAGAAAGCCTGATTTTGTAGAATTGAACAGCCTTTATTGTCACATACATTCAGAGTATAATGAAACATTTATACCTTGCCAATTGGAGTGCTGACTTAGATACAAAAGTACCAAGGCATTTAGGGTTGGAGAGTAAATGCTGGACTAGTCAAAGACACCCTCGTCCTGTGAATGAATAAAAAAACTCATCTACATACTCTTATATCAACGTAATGACTGAAAATGAGTCTGGTAACTTAACTTTTTAGATATGGACACTCTCTTTAAAGCATTGCCAGGTCCACAAGTATTAGTCGCAAAATGAGCTTTCCTGAACTGCTGTGATCTCCCATTTGAGGTAGAGTCCATTGTTTCAGCTGAATCAGGCTCTGCCCACAGAAAATACAAAGTAAAACACTGCAGAAGCATGAGTGTAAATGAGTAATGTTAAAAAGCAAACTTAAATTTCCCAAACTGTTCAGCTAGTTCATCTGATTCAGTTTGGATTACATGGATAAGTAACAGAAACTGGACTGGGCTTTTAAAACAGGAGGGGTTTGATTGCTGCTAACAGGATGGTTTTCCTTTTGTAGTAATTACCAGAACAGGTAAGAGATCAGTGGTAAATATGGGAAAGTAACAGCAATAATGTCAATATGTCACAGAGAAGATGATAGTGCTGATAACTGATGCACAAATTTGCCCTTGTTAATGAAACATCCCAAAATATGATTTAATATCTTTTATCATGAGTATCAATCATACAATGTCTTATATAACTACAAAGTGCATTCTTCTAATTATCTTTTCTCACTTATTTGATCATCTTCCTCCATTTCTTTCCATCTTCATGACACCCTACTCCCTCTACAACTTGATTATTGTAAATATCCCATCTGCCGCACTACTGTCCTTTTCAAGAAGGAAATCCACCATCCTTATCTGGTCTGGCTTTCATGTGGTTACAGATGCACAGTAATGTGATTGACTTTTAATTAGGGGTAGGCAATAAAAAAAAATTGAACAATTGATCATCAACCCACTTAGAGTAAATTTATTTAGAAATGCAGTTATATACATAAGACAATTAAACTTAAATTAACTTTGTACAAATATTAAAATACTATCTTCACACCAATTGCAATATACAGGATTCCAAATAATTGTGAAAGCAAAAGCCAAAGATGCACAGGTTGAGTGACCCTGACATATTCCACAGCTCCACTCAAAATTATACTAACAGCCAATTCACAAGAAACCATGCTCTTGCGTCTGCATCAACAGCAGGATGGCTGTACAACAGCATCCCATTCCTCACTTAGGAAACACCAGAGAAATTCTTTTATTTACAATGAAAAATGGTGAAATCTAATCATTGACACACACCTCCCCACTACAGCCAAGCCCAAGAAACAGTGATTACAAAAAAGAAGCACTGGCTAATCCACGTACACCATTTGGAATACATTCACACAGCATCTTAGCATAGGCGCACACAGTCTCTCAGCTGCAAGGATAGGAAGGTGGAAACACCAGGAATCTGGTTATGTCGTGCTGCTGCTGAGAATCAGTAGTTGTGGATCTGATTGTTAGCTTGCAGCAGGGGTGGATTCATTTCACCTCAGAGAGCTCAGCTAGAAAGTGGCACTCAATACCACCAGGGTTGGTTAAGGCAAAGCCAGAAGTGAGACAGAAAAGAATAGGAAGTTATGTTGGAGAAGTGGTTCATATGGAGCACTAACCTACGCAAGGTGGACTTACAGCTGTAACTTGTATGCTATTTTTAGGTCAACATAGCTTTTTTTTTTCTTTTTAAGAATCCACTTCTGGTTAGGGTATCCATGCTGGTGCTCACTCATGAGATCTCCTGGGGGTTTGAGAGAAAAGTTTTCCAGATTTTTCTCCTTTGTTCTAGTTTTTAAATCTGGTTTTGGCTCTCCCAGAATGCCAAGTGGTTTTGAGGTGGGGTGGAATATGCCTGCATTGCAGTATACAATGCCTCAGGGTTGTTTGGGACAGGCCTATCATCATTTTTCATATGCTTAGTTAGCCCTCATGTTCAGTTGTGCTAAATGTAACAGAGTTGGGGAGCATTTAGGAATAAGGACAGACATTGGTCCTCACTTGGACAATATATGTTCAGTTCAGGCCAAGGAACAAAACCTGGGAAATACCCAACTCACCTCCAAGTGTTCAAGCAGCCTGTATTACTGGCTCACTAATTTAAAAAGAGAGTATACAGTTAGTGTTGCCAGCATGCATGGTATACCTCACATGAGTGTTTTGGGCTCCATATGTTCCTATTTATCTAGCCCTAGCCTTTTGGGTTTTATCAATGTGCTTGCAATGCTTGGATGTTAAAATTCATTTCTTTGTGTTCAAACCTGTTAAAACCAACACTCCTCTTGATTTCTGCACTTTCCAGCTGTGTTTCTATCCTTTAATGCACCCCTATCTAACGAAGCTCAGTAGCAAAGTGTCTTTGATCATTTTACTGTGATAGTTCAGTAATTTAAAAAGCTTTATAAATGAAAGTGCTGTTGATTGAATTTGGCCAAGCCTAGTTTTCACTTTGTTTGGAAATATAGCTACACAATCTAGTCACTGAAGCCGTACCCTGGAATTGCACTTTTCCAGGCCTGTCAATAAAATAGGTGAAAACAGGAAAATACACATGTACACACACACACACAAATGCACCCCCAACCACCCATACATACACATCACTCATATCAGCAAGGCAAAAAGAGAAAAAATATTTCCATTTAGCCTTTCTGAAGTTTAGGTCAAGGAAGAGAATAGCCACCACTATTTGGTATTCCAGCGATGGAGGACTGCAAGCATTACAGGGTGAACTTTAGATAGAAAGTCACAACTTTTACACTACCAGCTTAAGTGGACAGATTTTACAGAATCAGGGGCACTTACTCACTGGTTGTGATGTATTGGAAAGGCCACAATGACTATCAAAGGAGCCCAGACACGATGACCCATAGTGAGCCAAATCCAGAAGGTTATGAATTCAAGCAGCCCTTCTGACAATTGAATACAAATTCTATCTAGCATTGATAGTGAAATGCAGAACCAAAGGAGTGCTGCACTATCAGAGGTTCTGTCATACAAATGCAACCTTAAACTGACCCTCCCTGGTGGATGTGAAAGATCCCATGGCACTTTTTCGAAGATCAGGGAACATCTCTGTGTCGAAGTCAAATATGTATCCCTCAAGTAACACAGTAAAACAGAATCTCTGGTCACTTAACTGTTTGTGGGACTTCATTGTGTGCAAATTGCCTGTCATACAGCAGCGTCTGCACTTCAAAGCTACTTCATTGGCTGGAAAGCATTTTCGGATGCTCTGAAGTTGTAAAAGGTGCAATATAAATGCAAGTTATTTCTTTCTTTCCTCATTGTTCAACTCAGTTACCACTAATGTTTCCTGGTCACAGATACTGAATTAAGGGGAAGTCCAGCTTATGCCTGAGGTACGGTGGATCAGTGGATAGCATTGCTGCCTCACAGCACCAGGGACCTGGGTTCAATTCCAGCCTTGGGCAACCGTCCATGTGGAGCTTGCATGCTTCTCCCAGTGTCTGCAGGGAGTTTCCCCCTCCCAGTGTCTGCAGGGAGTTTCTCCACAGTCCAAAGATGTGAAGGTTAGGTGGATTGGCCATGGGAAACACAAGGTAACAGGGGTAGGGTAGAGGGTGGGTCTGGCTGCTGTTCAGAGGGTCTGTGGGCCGAATGGGCAGCTTCCACACTGCAGAGATTTTATGTCACTTGCTTATTTGCCAGAATTAATTTCTCAAAACAAAGAGTGGCTTGCACAGAAGCCAAGGGAGGACCTGGCTCTAATCAGCTTTCTACAGGGGTTAGTTACTGAATAGTGCATCCCAGTTTGTGTCTCATTGCAAGTGACATGGGTTTCACTAATTGGTTCTTGTTTGATCCCACCCCAGATGTATATTTGCAGAGCAGCACTCCTTATTCAACCAAAAATATCTTTTCTGTTATATATCAACAGATCAACCGCAAACTAATGTCAGTGACCTGAAACGCGATTACACTTGGTTTAAATAGAATAAAAGGGTCAAATTGTTTGTTCTGATGTTGAACTTAATCAGTCGATTAACTTCAGGAGCTGACATTTGTATGGTCTGCCTTGTCTGAGGGAATGGATTAAGTAGTAAATGGAGCCTTCTAACCTATCATAACCTGGACTAGGCAGTGGTGACAGACAATGGAAGCAGGGATGGTACTGAAGACCAAAACAGGGGTGACAGAAGAGCATTTAAGATGCGCAGGTCAGGACACCACCACCACTCAGCATCTAGTCTACAGCCTGTGTAGTGAAAGATGAAAGGTTTATCCGTCGCTCGCCAGAGGGTGACCATTCCCAGCATTACCCCCACGTGAAGGCAGCATCTCCATTGCCAGAATGTGCCCAGTCCTGGGTGTAGATGCGACTGAGTCACAGAGTCATGTCCATACTGGGCTTCAGCAGAGTGAGGGGAATGTCTTTACTGCAGCTCCTGTTACAGGATTTGAGTCAGTTAATTGGAGATGGAGAGCCAAGTGTTCAGGAGGTTGAGGAAGAGGAGGAGAAAGCCACAGAGGTCCCCTAAGCATCCTTAAGCAGAGGAATATCTGAAACAAAAAGGGAACAGGGCTTGAGTTAAGAATCAACCCTTCATCAGCTTTTAGTTCGCAGCCTTACTGCAGGCACAACAACACCTTCATCTAAAACCTTAAGACTTAATGGATAGCTTCCCCCTCCTTAGCTCTCTGACCTCCTCCAGCCCCACATCCATCCATCCATCCCAGAGTGCAGTCCTTGAAACCAACTTTGTGGTCCCTGCTGCAATTTTGTAGTTTTTCTCTTTTATATCTAGAAGCGTTCTTACAGACAACAAGGCTTTTTCTCCCCATCATCAAATCACCGTATTGTTCATCTATTAAACACTGCCAACGAATCACCCATGTTTCCAACTGAATAATTTATGTGCAAAGCCTATTAAGCGTAACGCAAACCATCAAAAGGTAGAGGGGGAAGAGCCTGATATTTTGTGTCCAATCTTGCTCATGTGAAACATCTTGGGTCATTTTACTATGTTAATTAAATCATGTTGTTGCATACTTCTTTATGGAAATTTTCATTTTTTCCTCTGATCTAAGCTAATGTTTGGAACAGGGAGAGCCGGGTAGTAAAACGTACAGTACCCTGAGCTTAGTCAGTAAGGGCATAGAGTATAAGAGCAAGGAAGTCAAGTTAAACCTTTACATATACTTATTCAGCATTAATTGACGTTGAGGTTCTGGCTCTGGTCACTGCAATTTTGAAAGCAAGTGAAGGCATTAGAGAGGGTTTACAAGAATAATTCCAGGAATGAGGATCTCCTGTTATGATAGATTAGAGAAGGTTGGGAGGAGATTTGGTAGAAATATTCAAATCATTGAAGGGTCGAGACAGAGAAAACCAGCCTCCTTTAGTGGAAGGATTAAAAAGCAGAGGGCATATGCTTAAGGGAGTTGGAAAAAGAACCAATGGTGACATGAAGAAAATCCTTTACATACAAGGTCTCGGAGCTGGAATGTAGTGCCTGTGAGTGTGGTGGAGGCAGATTCAATTGCGGAAGTTAAGAGGGAATTGGATTATTATCTCTGAAGGAAGAACGTGAGAGAAAGGGCAGGAATGGCACTAAGTTAAATGCTCCTTCAGAGAGCTAGCACAGATATGGCAGGCTCAATGGGCTTCTTTTGGGCTGTAACCATTCTATGTATACACTTCATCGGTATTCGGCCTGCGAGTTTCAATTAATAAAGGTAACAACTCAAATGAACATGCTGAACAAATGGAGGATGTGGGCACAGTTATAATGTTTAAAAGACACTTCAAAAAGTATATGAATAGAAAAAGTTTAGAAGGTTATGGGCCAGGAACAGGCAGGTGGGATAATTTGGGATTATGTTTGGAATGGACTAGTTGGACCAAAGGATCTGTTTCCGTGCTGTATGATTCTATGAGTGTACAATGGGATCTCGATCAGCTGGGCCAATGGGCTGAGGAGTGGCAGATAGAGTTTAATTTAGATAAATGCGAGGTGCTGCATTTTGAGAAGGCAAATCAGAGCAGGACTTATACACTTAATAGAAAGGTCGTAGGGAGTGTTGCTGAACAAAGAGATCTTGGCGTACAGGTTCATAGCTCCTTGAAAGTGGAGTCGCAGGTAGCTAGGATAGTAAAGAAGGCGTTTGGTATGCTTTCCTTTATTGGTTAGAGTATTGAGTACAGGAGTTGGGAGGTCATGTGGCTGTACACAACATTGGTCTCCTTCCTATCAGAAAGATATTGTGAAACTTAAAAGGGTTCAGAGAAGATTTACAAGGATGTTGTCAGGGTTGGAGGTTTTGAGCGAGAGGGAGAGGCTGAATAGGCTGGGGTTGTTTTCCCTGGAGCGTCAGAGGCAGAGGGGTGACCTTATAGAGGTTTATAAAATCATGAGGGGCATGGATAGGGTAAGTAGACAAAGTCTTTTCCCTGGGATAGAGGAGTCCAGAACTAGAGGTCATAGGTTTAGGGTGGGAGGTAAAAGATATAAAAGGGACCTAAGGGGCAACATTTTCACGCAGAGGGTGGTACGTGTGTATGGAATGAGCTGCCAGAGGAAGTAGTGGAAGCTGGTCCAATTGCAGTATTTAAAAGGTATCTGGATGGGTATATGAATAGGAAGGGTTTGGATGTACTTGGACCAAGTGCTGGCAAATGGGACTAGATTAGGTTAGGATATCTGTTTGACATGGACGAGTTGGACCAAAGGGTCTGTTTCCATGCTGTACATCTCTATGACTAAGTGTCAGAAATGATAAATTATAACATTAAAAGGTTCCTGGTCTCAGTAGACCAAAAGGCTAACTCTACATTGCTGACTTTCCAGTAGGGAGTCTCCCTCTTTTGGTGAATGAGAGTTTAGGGATTCTGTAATTGTCTGGTACAACGTCATTGCACTGCTTCCAACCAATGGGACAGGGAGTTATTGCTTATAGAAAAACCCTTTGCCAAAAGGCACAAATACATGGATACAAATATAAAATCAGACAATAGTTACATCACAGTCAGAGGCCATGCAGCCTGCTGTGTCAAGGCTGGCTCTCTGCAACAGCAATCCAGTCAGACCCATGCCACAATCCTATTCCTAACCCTGCAACTCTGAAAATGACTCTCTTCAATTACTGAATGAAAAATGAGACAGAAGGTATAAGTGAGTACACAATGAAGAATAAGGAAAATGAGATACAAGGAAGAAAACAGATATATATTTACATGCAAATGTATGTTGGTATGCAAATTTATACAATCTAGGACTCCCCACATTGTATAATTCATCCTCCACTTTGTCAGTCAAACACCTATAAAACATCAAGCCCTGTAGGAGATGCTGCTTACCATCAGTAGATCCCACAGGGGAGGAGAGAGATAGAAGACTCTGGACATCACTGCTCTCAGAGTCTTGGGTGTCAGAAGACAGAGACAGCCTCATCACCAAACTACGAGAGTGTGCAGGAGACGAGAAGGCAGGCTGATGAATCAGAACAGTCTCTGACCGGTTACCACTGCCACGGGCCTCAGAGTCACCAGGACTTTCTGGGCAGTCATCAGCACTTCTGCTGCAGTGGGCACCTTCCTCTGGAGCGTCTTCACCTGGGACTGGCCCTTCCGCCATGACGATCTGTACCCGCGAACCGGAAGGCGGGATGGCAGCACCTGAACTGCCGTACACAGCTTCTTCATATGATGGAAGAGACACAGGAACCCCATCCACTACAATGGACACCTGATCGCCTGACACTCCCTGATCTCGCCTGGTGACAGATGCAGACAATGTGGTTAAACACAATGCGACTAGCTCATTGGCCCAAACCTCAGGAGACCGTGAGGAGAATCAAAAACAGGAAGGGGCCATTCTTGCCCCTTCAATTAGACCCTGGATGACTTCCCATTATCACAACTCCATACTGCACAGTTACAAGCTTCCAAAGCCTCCCCTCCCCCTGTCCCAGACTGACAATGTCCCTGCAGACAGACATGCACACACATCTGCTTTGACCTATCTTTACTCACCTGCTGTGGTGAAATGACTTCAACTTTGGTTGCAGCAAAACAAATAAAACTACCAGGAGGAGGATCAGGGCAACTGAGCTGGCAGTTGAAGCAACTATCGATAATGTTGGCACTCCGATCGTTGCCCTTGTATCTTTATCTAAACGGAGATTAAACAGAATGAGCTTCAACATCAGTAAATTGCATTTACGCATTCAATAATCTGAGGTACTCACAGCCATGACTGAAATTACCAACATACTTCTTGTATATTTTATATACCTCAGAGATGTGCATAAGTTGTGAGTGTATCAGAACGATTATTCAATGCTTTAAAATATCTGCTCCATGCTTCCAGTAATTTATACAGTTTGCTTACTCTTAGGCCACATTCAGGCTTTAATGAATCAAGCATAATAAGCATCAATACCAAATAGGCATCATAGGAGAAAGTGAGGACTGGAGATCAGAGCTGAGAGTGTGGTGCTGGAAAAGCACAGCAGGCCAGGCAGCATCCTAGGAGCAGGAGAATCGACGTTTTGGGCATAAGCCCTGATAAATAACAACCAATAAAAAATGTAAATCCACTTAAGGGGTTTCTGAACATCTAAAATATTCAGAACATAAATACCACCCTTGCCTCCAATGTATTTTCTGGGGAATTGATTCCATCACAGCAAAGGCTTACAAATGTGGATCTGTGCATTTTTGACACCATATGGGCTAGCACGAAGGGGGCAGACGGAAACAGAGAGACAGAAACAAAGAGTGAAAGACATAGAAAGAGCAAGAGAGAGCTACACACCGACAGAGAGAAATAGAGGAAGTCGTAGACAGAGGAGCAGAGGGACAGAAACAAATAGAATGAGAGAGAGAGAGAGAGAGAGACAGATGGAGAGAAGACACACAGAGAAGGATAAACATACTGTGACAGACAGGGAGAGAGAAAGAGAGTCAGACATGCAATGTGACATACGTAGAGAGATACAGAGGAAGACACAAAGAAAGAGTGAAGCTTGTGCACACAGGAAGAAAAAAAGACGTTTTTAAAACGTCAATTTAAAACAATGTCACCTGGAACAATTCATAAGGATGAGACTCCTTACTTTTAATTATTCACTTTCTGGGCCAGAGAGGCTGATTGGCAATCATTAGCAATTGTTATGCTATTAGATAGTTGTATTGTTAAATATCACACATCAAATTCTGTGGCAAGTTTAATGTGCACGTGAAACAATTTCATGAGACTCACTGATGCCCTGACCTGTTCTGCCTTTATGTGGTTGCAGTCCCACACCAAAATCATTGGTTTGGCCCCTCGAGCCTGCTGCACCATTCAATAGGATTATGGCTAACCTGGTATGCCTGATGACCATTTTTCTGCCCTTTCTCCATAACCCTTTATTCCCCTCTGATTAAGGGTCTATTTCAGCCTTAAATAGACACAAGGACTCTGCTCCCACAGCGCTGTGTGGCAAAGAGTTCCAAAGACACTCAATCCTCTGAGAGAAGAAATTCCTCTTCATCAGAGTCTTAAGTTTGCACCTCTTTATTCTGAGACTATGCCCTCTGGCACTAAACTTTCCCATGAAGGGAAACATCCACTCAGAATTTGAGCCTCTTAAAAATCCTGTGCATTTCAATGAGATCACCCCTTCGATTTTCTAAATTCCAGTGAGCTGAGTCTCAATCTGTTTACCCTTATGACTCTATCAGACAATCGTTCCATGCCAGGGATCATCGTGATGAACCTCCTCTGAACTGCCTCCAATGAAATGATATCTTTCCTTAAATAAGGGAATCAAAACTGCCATCAGTACTCCAGATGTGATCTCATCAGCGCTTGTACTGTTGCAGTAAGACTTCCCCACACTTATACTCCAATGCCCTTGAAGTAAGAGCCAACATTCCATTAGCCTTCCTGGTTACCATGTGCACCTGTGTGCTAGCTTTCTGTGGTTTCATGCATAGGTTCACACAAGTCCTTTGTGGTGCAGCTTTCTGCAGTTTTTCGTCATTTAAGTAATACTCTGTTCTCGCTTCCAAAATGAACAACATCACATTTCCCACCTTATAATCCATTTGCCAACTTTCTGCCCACTTAGTGCCACCTATCAATATCTCTCTGTGAACTGATGTATCCCTGTCACAACCTGCCTTCCTACCAATTTTTATGTGGTCTGCAAATTTGGAGAAGTCATAATCCAGCCCAATGCACATGGGCAGCTGGGGACGAGCAGTAAATATTGGCTTGCCCAGCAAACTCCAAGATTAACTGAGGAAAACATTTCAGCTCTAAACTCCACACCAGAACCGTGGGTTCAAGCTCCTGAGTTCTGAAGACATGAACACATAGTCCAACCCAATACAGAGGAGCCTTGTCATCCGAACGAGATGGATGGGCACTATTTCGTTCGGATAATTGATTATTCGGTTAATCGATTCAATGCCTTTCTTCTGGGGCTCAGAGTTTTCTGTTAAGTCCGCTCCCAGTTCAGGAGATGAGGCAGCAGGACACCACGCACGAGCCCCCGCGCCCAACCCTGTCCAACACTGCCCCCCACCCACCCCAACCCCATCCAACACCACGCCCCATCCGTCCCCAGCCACCGTCCGACCCCTGTCCACGCCCCTGTTCCCAGTCCAACTCAGCTGCCCCACACCCCCACGTTTTGCCTGAATTGCTGTGCTCTTCCAGCACCACTGATCCAGAATCCACCCCTCCACGTGCTTCCCGTTTGCCAGATAATATGAAATTTGGATAATTGGTAATCTAATTGATAGTCGGATAATTCCTCTGTACTCCTGATGCAATACTAAGGGAGTCTTGCATTGTCAGAGAAGACTCCCTTCTATCAATCAGGCGACTATAAAGATTCCAATGCACAACACAGTTTAAGCGTGTTCTACCCTGTGTCTGATTTATGTTTGGGAGAATTTGTTGTCCAAAAACTAGTTGCCCCGTCTCTTTCACAAAAATTTCAAAAAGAGGATATTGTGTGCAATTTCGGTCTCCCTCCTGTAGGAAGGATGTTGTGAAACTTGAAAGCATTCAGAAAAGATTGACAACCATGTTGCCAGGGTTGGAGGGTTTGAGCTATAGGGAGGGGCTGAACAGGTTGGGGCTGTTTTCCCTGGAGCGTTGGAGGCTGAGGGGTGACCTTATAGAGGTTTATAAAATCATCAGGAGCATGGATAGGATAAATAGACAAAAGTCTTTTCCCTGGGGTGGGGGAGTCCAGAACTAGAGGGCATAGGTTTAGGGTGAAAGGGGAAAGATTTAAAAGGGACCAAAGGGGCAACTTTTTCACACAGAGAGTGGTGCATGTATGGAATGCGCTGCCAGAGGAAATGGGTTAGGCTGGTACAATTACAACATTTAAAAGACATCTGGATGGGTATATGAATAGGAAGGTTTTAGAGGGATATGGGCCAAGTGCTGGCAGGTGGGACTAGATTAGGTTGGGATATTTGGTGGGCATGGACGGTTTCAAATGAAGGGTCTGTTTCTGTACTGTACATCTCTATGCCTATAATTTCTTTGCTGTGAATCATTTTGGAGCATCTAATCACCATGAAAGGCACACGATGAATACAATTCCAGGTTCTGGCACATACTGACCTGGGTTCAGCCTGCAGCTGATCTCCATCGCGGGTTTCCATTCTCCGTTCTCACAGGTCAGGTACTTGTAGTCTCCCTTCAGAGTGTAGCCCTCATCGCAGAAGTACTCAATGACTGTGCTGGACACAAAGCTGCCACACGGTGAGGGGTGGCACGCAAAGCCTCCATTTTCTGGTTGCAGTGGCTGCCGGCAGACTGCTGGGAATATACATAAAGAGTCATTAGCGAACATGGGAAACAGTGCATTTATGGACCTGCCCTTTCAAACGCAACCCAAAGGGCCAGACCCTGTCCCTGCTGCCCGACAGGTTAACTCACACCAAGTACCATTCATCTATCATGTTTGTGCCTGTTTATCTATGATGTCTTGAGAGGTCCCTGCTTTCCTCCAATGGTGACCTTAGTGTTTCCCTGATTTGGAATCACTGGCAACAATGCATGCCTTGGCCCTGAGATATGACCATCTAAACTTCTTTGTCTCTCTTCCATTCTCCCTTCCTTTGAAAATACTCCACAAACCCCTCTGCCTGACCACACCGTTGCTCACAGTGTCCTTGGGTGACGGTCCAAGCAGCCGGATCACCACCACCTTCTTCAGGGGGTTTTGAGATGGCCAATAAACACTGGCCCAGCCAGCAACGTCCATGTTCCAGGAGTGTTTTCTTTTTTGAAAAAAATGAAAGGACGGCAGTAAAAATGGACTACGCCAAAGAATGAGAATGTGGGGAGGTGGGTTTTACAGAGTGGTTTAAAGGATAAGAGAGCAATAAACAGAGGTGGCTTTTAAGTTATTTTTTACCAAAGCTATGTTATGCAACTATGCAAATGCAAGAAGCTGCTGATGCGAGGTTATGTGTGCATAAACTATAGTGGCTCCCATGTTTAACTTTCACCTTCAGGTGATCAACTCAGACAATGAACTAAAATCCTGCTTGGCTAGCTGATTTGGGAGATGTATTGGATGGGCACAGTTGGGTTTTTCATTGGTGCCCAATACATCAAAATATCTACAAAAGGCCACAAAACTGGTGACTCCAGTAGGGCTTTGTGGTATTGGCCACATTGATGGGGCACAGCAGAGTCAACCGTTCCACAGATGTGCAGGTTCATAGTTCCTTCAAAGTGGAGTCGCAGGTAGATAGGATAGTGAAGGCGGCATTTGGTATGCTTTCCTTTATTGGTCAGAGTATTGAGTACAGGAGTTGGGAGGTCATGTTGCAGCTGTACAGGACATTGGTTAGGCCACTGTTGGATACGAAAGAGATTGTGAAACTTGAAAGGGTTCAGAAAAGATTTACAAGGATGTTGCCAGGGTTGGAGTATTTGAGCTACAGGGAGAAGCTGAACAGGCTGGGGCTGTTTTCCCTGGAGTGTCAGAGGCTGAGGGGTGACCTTATAGAGGTTTACAAAATTATGAGGGGCATGGATAGAGTAAATAGGCAAAGTCTTTTCCCTGGGGTGGGGGAGTCCTGAACTGGAGGGCATAGGTTTAGGGTGAGAGGGGAAAGATATAAAAGAGACCTACAGGTCAACTTTTTCACACAGAGGGTGGTACGTGTATGGAATGAGCTGCCAGAGGAAGTGGTGGAGGCTGGTACAATTGCAACATTTAAGAGGCATTTGGATTGGTTTATGAATAGGAAGGGTTTGGAGGGATATGGGCCGGATGCTGGCAGGTGGGACGAGATTGGGTTGGAATATTTGGTCGGCATGGACAGGTTGGACGGAAGGGTCTGTTTCCATGCTGTACATCTCTATGACTCTATGTACCCCAATTACATTGTCAGGGAACAATGTCACTGGGTGTCTGGGAGAATTGTTCTCAGAGCTAACATACCTTCACCTTGATGATAATATGATCGACTAAAGAAACACAACTTATTGTAGACCCTTCATGAAGCTCTGAGCTATGTAGTCAGTCAACTAAGTGCAGAGAACCATTAAGTTGTGTCGATGGGAGCTGGGTGTTATGTTAACACTGGGAATGAAGCCCATGCCAAACTGAAAAGGGGCTTACTGTAGGCTGTGAAAAGTCCCTCCACTCCTGCTTCAACAGATTGGTCCAATTCAATAAGAGATTTGGTGCCCTGCAATATTAACAGGGCCCTGGTTGCCACTGTAGTTCTGAGTAATTGAAGTTTATGGCACATTCACTCCAACCAGTCCCAGGGGACGTAGAATTAATAAGGTCCAATAAATTTGGAATTAATTTTTGTGGATCTCTATGGGGAGGAGTAAATAATCTAGACAGCTGCCCTACCGTGACAAAAAAACCTATTCAACTGAAACCTCCTTTCACGGCTTGGTTCACTACCCCAAAAGGTAATGGTGGCATGAAACCACCTCGATGGTTCTCTGCAGGCGTCCTGTAAGACCTCAGGATGAGGCCAGTTCCTCAGATGCATGAGGTGAGGTGGGGTTGAGGGGGTGGGGTGGAGATAGAGGAGGGTGCAACTAACGGGCTCTCCCAAGTCAAATGCCATGGACCCAATTGATGAGTTGTGCAGGGCAGGGGCATGACATGGTTCCAGGAGATTTTAGATTAGATTAGATTACTTACAGTGTGGAAACAGGCCCTTTAACCCAACAAGTCCAAACCGACCTGCCAAAGAGCAACCCACCCAGACCCATTCCCCTACATTTACCCCTTCACCTAACACTACAGGCAATTTAGCATGGCCAATTCACCTAACCCACACATTTTTGGACTGTGGGAGGAAACCGGAGCACCCGGAGGAAACCCACGCAGACTCAGGGATAACGTCCAAACTCCACACAGTCAGTCGCCTGAGGCAGGAATTGAACCCGGGTCTCTGGCGCTGTGAGGCAGCAGTGCTAACCACTGAGCCACCATGCCGCCCACATTTTGGACACATGGGGAGACATCTGGTAAGATTTCCCAAACCGTCAACCCACAAGTCCTCCTCCCATCACCCCTTCAAGAACCAGGATACAACTTGGAGGGAACGTTCTTCACAACATCCTGGTTACCATGCCAACCATAACCGGGTGACAAGCCCGGCATCCAATTGTTGTTGTGGGAGCTTGCTGTGCACAAATTAGCTCTTATGTTTCCTTCGCTATAACTTCAACACTACTGCATTGCCTGTCAAGTGCTTTTGGGAATCCTGAGGTCACAAACAGCACTAAATGATTGACAGCTCTATTGTACTGCAGATACTAAACAGCAATACAGTCACCGTGGCAACAGCCAAAAGACTCATTCTGTTCAGGTACTGTTCAATTATGTCATCAATCCACTGGTATTTATTCAGCATCAAGAAACTAATCTACATTCCAGCGACAGAACAATGATGTTCGACAATAATATCACTAATGAAGCATCAACACAATTAATGCTGAGCTGCTGGGAATGGAGATCACAGAGAGAACCGCCCAAAGACAGTATGAACCCCCTCCGGCAGCACCTACTGACCATACCCTCTCAGGCTTTCTCACAGTGCCCAATGCCATGTTAATCCAGTTCCCTCACACTGTCACTCAGTAACCCCTCTCCCCTAGCACCCTGTGTTACTGACTGTATCTCTCCTGATGTTAATCCAGCTCCCTCACACTGTCACTCAGTAACCCCTCTCCCCTAGCACCCTGTGTTAATGACTGTATCTCTCCTGATGTTAATCCAG
>NC_057719.1:80133781-80146847 GCF_004010195.1 Chiloscyllium plagiosum
TCAGTAACCCCTCTCCCCCCCCAGCGCCCTGTGTTACTGACTGTATCCCTACTGATGTTAATCCAGCTCCCTCACACTCACTCAGTAATCCCTCGCCCCAGCGCCCTGTGTTACTGACTGTATCCCTACTGATGTTAATCCAGCTCCCTCACACTCACTCAGTAACCCCTCTCCCCCCCAGCGCCCTGTGTTACTGACTGTATCTCTCCTGACATTAATCCGGTTCCCTCACACAGTCACCCCTCTCCCCCCAGCGCCCTGTGTTACTGACTGTATCTCTCCTGATGATAAGCCCAGCCCCTTCGATCCTGTGAGATTCAGATTTATTTTATTGATCCTGTTTAGAAAATTGTGGAACAGATGAGCCTGGACCTCCCAGCTCAGTGGTAAGGTCATGACCAGTGCATCACAACAGCCCTCCTGTGAGATGTTATGGTTGGGTTTAATCCCAATGGGGAAAAAAAGCACCAATTATAGGCTGTCCAAATTGCTTATTCTTTTTCCCAATCCTCCTGTGCATTCATTCATTCACTCATACATGCTCTCTCACAAACAAATATGCACATACACACACACACTCCGCCCAGATATGGTGGAAGGTCAAAGGCAGTATCATTGTGTTCACTATCATTTCCAAGGCAGAACCACATTTGGAATGGACAATATTTCTTCATTTCTTCCCCCCCGATTTTCCTCCAATGGGTTTTTTATGCCCCCTCCTCCATCTCATTATTGATACAACTATGTCCTGCTTGGTCACATTACTGTAGGTTTGTGATCACATGTAGACCAGACCAGGTAAGGGTGACACATTTCTCCCGCAAAGTATACTCAAGGAACTTCCGGGTTCTCCCTCCTGCTCACCACCTCTGAGCCTACCTCTCAATTTAACCTATTGATTTTAAAATGTTATCGCAACCACTGGCTGACTTCCTGCAGAAGGTCAGATCTCCAAATTAATCAATTAGCAGCATTGTAGTTATGGTGCCTGTCCCAGACAATACAACAGTGATCTCAGGCAGTTGTTTGAACACTTTCTGAGTGCCAGAAGGGTTAATAATAGCAGCAGGCCCTGACAGCTGCAACATTCCTCTCCAGAGTATGCCCTTTAGTGGAATGTCCATTGTTGCAGGATGATCAGAGGAGACAAACAATTGTAACAACAGAATAGACACGGTCATGAACTCACCCTGACTTTACCTGAAACAGCAATAGACTGTGTGGGGAAAGGAGCAGAAAGAGAGAGAGAGAGATTGAACAACAAGAAAAGGAGAGCGAGAGAGTCAGAGTGAGGGCGAGAGAGGAAACACAACTGTGACAGACACAGATGTATACACATGGAAGAAGTAGGACATAGACATAAGGGGCAGGCAGGGCAGAGAAAGTGAAGGAGAATTACAGATGCATGCGTACACACACACACACACACACTCATATGTACACACACAAACACTAACATGTATATACACGCACACACAAACACACACGTGTATATACAAACACTCACAGGTACTCACACGTACATACACACACACTCACACGTACAAACGCACAAACACTCACACGTACAAACACACACACGTACAAACACGTGCAAACACACACACAAACACACATGTATATACAAAAACAAACACTCAGGTACATACACGCACACAAACACTTACACATACAAACACATACACACAAACACTCACATGTACAAACATACACACAAACACACGTGTATATACAAACACAAACACTTACACGTACACACACACAAACATGTATATACAAACACAAACACTCTCAGGTACACACACACAAACACTCACACATACAAACACACACACACACACACACACAGACACACACACGCAAACGCATAGAAATGAGTGTCTAGATGGCAAGAATCTGACGGAGAAAGAGACAAGCACAAAGGAGAGAGCTTAATGAGACCAAGGTAGAGGAGGAGAGTAAAAGGACAGTGCATGGCAACGAGTGAAAAGAGATAAAACTGAAATAAGTGTGAAGGCTGGAAATCAGAAACAAACAGCGGAATTGCTGGAAAGACTCAGCAGGTCTGAGAATACATCTCTGAACCAGCTTAACTGCATCACATCCAATTCCGAAACACAGTCACTGTTGCAACATAAATATAAGCCAGACGATCAGTGTCGAACAATAGCCCACAAACAGTAACACGAAAATGATCAGACGGCCTGTGTTTTGATGACGGTGGTCATTGGCACGATGCCAGGGAAACTCTCCTGCCGTGAAGGTAGGTAGGCAAACTGACAGCTACACAGACAGAGGCAGAGGCGCGGTCCCCACGCAGACTGAATGAGGGTTTAACAAAAGTACAAAGCTGTGGTTTGGTTAGTTTTGCGACTTGCCAACTCCCCAGTGAATCATCTGAGGATTACACAAAAGACTTTGTCACAAAATATTGGAAGTGGCTGGATTACTACACCGTGTAAGGATAATCAGCTCTTTGTGCTGACCCACACAGGGAATGCAATCGCGTCCCCTATTTAAACCCAACTTCAGTAAAGTCAGAGAGAATAGAAAACAATGGGCTCAGCAGCAAGAGGAGCCTGACTGCAGGGAAGTGAGACAAAATTGCCCCCTCAGGAAGAGACTCGGTGAAAGGGAAAGATTGTCTCAAAGTTATAGAGTCATACAGCATGGAAACAGACCCTTCGGTCCAACCAGTCCACACTGACCATAATCCCAAACTAAACTAGCCATACCTGCCTATCTCTCCAAACATTCCTTACTCATGTACTTATCTAAGAGACATTTAAACGTTGTAACACATCCACCACTTCCTCTGCAATGTTATTCCACACATGAATCAGTGTGTGTAAAAGAAAATTGCCCCTTGTGTCTTTTTTAAATCTTCTCTCAGCTTAAAAATATGCCCTCAGGCTTGACCCTAGGAAAAGAGAATCTGCCATTCACCTTATCTATACCCCTCAGCATTTTATAAACCTCGATAAGGGGGTTACCCCTCAGCCTCCTACACCCCAGGAGTGTAAAAAAAGTCCCGGCCTATCCAGCCTTTCCTGATGTCTCAAAACCCTCCATTCCCAGCAACATCCCAGTAAATCTCTTGTGAACCCTCTCCAACTTTAATAATATCCTTGCTATAACAGGGCATTCCGAATTGAGGAAAGTAATCACTAACCGCCATTTAAAAGCTGGAGACAAAACTCTGACATTCCATTCCCAGAGGAAAAACGGCCCAATGGGAAACAAAAAGCTCTTAGCTTTCCAGCCCTTTCTTCCCCTACCAAATAACTCCAAAAGGACATCACGTCCTTACAGAAGGAAAGGATCAGCCAGTGCAGGAGGGGTATCAGTACAGAGTCAGTGAAAGCATCCTACACACCAAACGTCAGATAATAGCAGGCACAACAATACTTACATAGCGCCTTGAACTCCATAGCATTGTCTCACAGGACAACATGGTAGTTAAAGCAAATTTTGATCTGGAGACACAACGGCTTGGGCAGGGGCTAGGGTTTAGACCTTTTGAAAGAGCTTTGATAAGCACTGTACCATTGCATGATCAGCTCATGATTAAGGTGTATGGTCAGATGATAAACAGAAGAATACATAGCAAGCAGGCTACACTGGAAAGGAGAGAGACTGAGTCAGGGCAAAGGGCTTCTAATTTCATTTGATTTGATTTAATTTTAAACATACTAAATCAGCACTTGGCTTAAATTCATCATTCCAGCCAGTGGAATTTACAAGGACAGGACATGAAAGACCATTGCCTTAAAGGGAGAGAGGGAGCAGATGAGGTTTGGGAGGATTTTCTGTAGTTTAGGGAGGAATTTCTTTAGATGAGGTCATCTACTGTTGAAGGCATAGCCACCAATGGTGGGTCGGTGAAAATCACCAGAAGGTGAGAAACAAAACAGTCTCAGACAGTTTTGGGTTTCGGAGATCAGGAGGAACGGAGGTACAGACTAAACTGACCTGTCTAGGAGCCAGCTGTAGGCTGGAATACAAATCTCTCCTTCTCAGCTTCCAAGCCTGGCATCTGTTTTCAACTCGGGAAATGCTGAGTCGGTGCCAAGGATAGGTTTCCTGCAGGCCCGTGCGAATCCCTCTGCAGTTCGAGATGCTCGAGTGAGTGCATCACGCTCACCTTAGGACTTCGCCCACCATCCTGTTTGCTTTCTGTGCCAAATCACCACAGCAACAGTAACGACACTTCAAAGCAATTTATCTGATGCCCAAGGCATCCCCCAACTTGAAAGACACAAAGGAAGCGTAATGCATCTTCTCTCTCGTTAACTCTGCCTCAGAATCCTAGCTGTGAAGCAGTTTTTAAATGGACTCAGTCCCCCTTCATTCTCAACAGCAGTTAGAAGCAGAGGAACTGAAGGATGTCCTTCAGCCCCTCAGGTCTGTTCTAGCTCACAACGGGACCAAAGATTATCTATCCCTCAGCTCCATTTTCCTAACCTATTGATAACTTCTGCCATTTTCAATTGACACAACGATCCAATGACTTAGCTCCAGGTTTCCATTAACCTTTGAGTGAAACTAAAATCAAATTGTCGATCCTGGGATCAGCTACATCCATTCGTTTATTGCAAATCCTGTTTTCTAACAACCCGGATACATCCTCTGGTGTAAAGTGACGTTCCACCCTCACCGGCCTCCAGGACAAATTGGGTAGATAAAGAGAAACTATCAAATGCTTCAACCATCTTAAACGTCTCAGTTAAGTCAATCTGCAATCTTTGGATCTGTCTGCTCACGCCAGTGTACTCCTTACTGAGCATGTTCACACTAATAAGCAGAGTTTTGAAAATTAAAAGCAGTACGTTGTTTAATAACTTATTTCTGTATTCTGATGTAATTAAAATTATACTAATTGGTATTTGTAACTATATTTATAAGATATAGCACTATTTATGCCGATCAACCTTAATCACTTATACTGGAAGAAATACAAAGCTAGTCTTGATGAACCTGACCTCATCATTTAAGGCATCTATGAAAGTATAGGATTTGTGAATCTCTGGTTCTAGACTTCTGCCAAACACATGCAGAATTGGCACATGAATATTGACCACTTTAGTATAATAGAAGTTGCTGCCCATTGGGAGATATAGATAACTAGGAAATAGCAGGTTGTGCTTTCGACAAAATATGGTGCTGCAACGCACTAGGGTGTTTTTGACTTCACTTGGCTTGAACTCATCATTCCAGCCCGCGGAATTCACAAGGACAGGAAGTGAAATGGAACACTAGCACTCCAGTCACATACCACCCTGGCTTAGAAACGTATACTGAACTTCAAGGCCTTGTAGTGAAATCCTCGTTTTCACAACTTCTCCATTGTTTCACAGCCGCTCCGATCTCTGGAGCCTCCTGCAGTCCCACAGCTCTGCGAGATCTCAGGGTTTTGTTAACTCTGGCATAGAGACGTACAGCATGGAAACAGACCCTTCAGTCCAACTCATCCACGCCGACTAGATATCCTAACCTAACCTAGTCCCATTTGCCTCTCTAACCAAGCAATATCTCTTTACGAGGCACATTTTGTTCTAAAAATGCTTCGCGAGACTCCTCGGAACTCTTTTTTAATCCACTCATCAGACATCAGTGTCATTGGTTTTGTCCAACATTTATTGCCTGTTCCCTAATTGTCCCTGAGAGGGTGAGCTGCCTTCTTGAATACCTACATCCCATGCGCAGTAGGCAGATCCACAGTGCCACTAGGGAAGGAATTCTGGGATTTGGAGAGTGAAGGAACAGCGGTATATTTCCAAGACAGCATGGTGAGTGGCCTGGAGGGAAACTGGATGGTGGTAGTGTTCCCATCTATCTGCTGCCCTTGTCCTTCTAGAGGAAAGTGGTTGTGGGTTTGGAAGGTGCTGAAGAGTTTTGGTGGATTGCATTGTGTAGTTGGTACACACTGCTGCTGCTACTGAGTGTTGGCATTAGGAGGGGCTGGATGTACATGGATGTGGTCCCAAACAACTGGGCTGCTTTATCCTGGATGGCGTCAATCTTCTTGAGTGTTGCTGGAGGTGCACTCACCCGGGGCAGTGGGGAGTGTTCCATCACCTTCCTGACTTGTGCCTTGTAGATGGTGGACAGGCTTTGGAGAGTCAAGAGGTGAGTAAAAGTGCTATATGAATATATGACGTGGAGGTGCCGGTGTTGGACTGGGGTATACAAAGTTACAAATCACACAACAGCAGGTTATAGTCCAACAGGTTTATTTAGAAGCACTAGCTTTCGGAGCGACGCTCCCTCATCAGGTAGCTACTCCCAAATAAATCTGTTGGACTATAACCTGGTGTTGTGTGATTTTTAACTATATAAGTTGTTTGGTCAAAGGGGTGCTTATGGCACATGGACTACAGCGGTTAAAGGGGCAGCTCACCACCACCACCTTCTTGAGGGCAACTGGAGATGTGCAACTAAAGTTGATCTTGCCAGCATGTGGCATCAACATGCTGAGGTCTAATTAAAAAAAATAAATATTTGGAGATGCTGGTGTTGGACTGGGGTGTTAAAGTTAAAAATCACACAACACCAGGTTACAGTCCAACAGGTTTAATTGGAAGCACTAGCTTTCGGAGCGACGATCACAACCACCTGATGAAGGAGCGGCGCTCCAAAAGCTAGTGCTTCCAAATAAACCTGTTGGACTATAATCTGGTGCTGTGTGATTTTTAACTAAAAAAATAAATCTATACTTATGTGGCGTTTTCCACAAGTTCAGGGAGTCGCACTGTTATTCGCAGAAGCACTGTTTCAATATGTGGTCACCCTTGCGTGAGGTTGTAGAAACCACCATGACACAGGAGACTGAACCTGCAGATCCTCCTCAGGAATTCGTTTCAACCACTTCTCAGCTGAAGGGAGAGATGGAGGGGGGAAGCCCCTGGGTGAGGAAGGGACCAGGGAGCCCCCTCCCTGAGCAAATCAGAATGGATGAGGGGGCACAGAGTCATGTCTCAGCCCTGCAGGTTTCACCATGAGGAAGGGCAAGCAGAGGGAGAGGTCCCAGCCTCATTAAATGATCAAAGATTCACTTGGGGGTGCAGTCGGTGGTGGCGGCTGGGAGCGGTTGGGGAGAGCTGTATTTGACTGCAGTCTGTCAATGATTAATCAAGAGGCAGTGAATTCGAGCTGAACCTTCGGTCAGAGTTCACATCGCCACACACACACACACCCAGGCCGAGAGAGGTCAGGGCGTTGGGGCAATAGGGAAGATTGCAGCCAGGAGGGTCACCCACAGGTTGGCTGGCCCCTTTGTAAATGGGCGACAGACACAAGCGAAAAAGGAACATGCCGTGTTCAGCAACCACAGGGAGGTACCATTAAGGAGATGGTAAACTTTGAGGATTGTAGAAGATCCTCACACAGCTTCATTCAACGGGGCTTTTCGCCCTGATGATCCCCCAAGGCCGATGTTTGCCCCTCTCTCAACATCATGGAAACTGTCACAGCTGGGATCCTACTGTGCACGAACGGGCTGCTCGACCTTTCTCACCTTACTACCAGTGACCAGGTAGTTGATGTGGGCTCCCTGGCGTTTGGCATGCCCTGATGTTGGGGAAAGGTTTCATACAAAACGCACATGCTTCTCCCCACCCACCCCAATACAACTCTTGCAGAGAGGGCACCGCTTGTCACTGGCCCCTCGGGAGTGTTTTTTTTTCCCCTTGCTGGCAATGGAATGTGAATCAGGCTTTCCTGCACTGCCGTTTCTTCACTGTGGGCGAAAGTGGGTACATCATTCCCTGATGAAAGGCTTTTGCCCGAAACGTCGGTTCTCCTGTTCCTCGGATGCTGCCTGACCTGCTGTGCTTTTCCAGCAACACATTCTAATCTTGTTTCTTCAATATGTCCTACACCTACATGCATGGTGTGCTGTTTGACAACGCTGCATAGTTTGACTTTAAACTTATTTACAGTGCACATTCAGATCACACGGTCAGATACAGCAGCAGCAATAGGGCGCAAGGATCAATTGCTGACATTTACTCACCACCTTACAATAAGTGAACCATCTGATTCACTGGACGGTTTAAATAGCACTGAACCAACAAGCACATCCTAAAGAGCTCTGGCCTTCCACCTTTGACACCGTGTTCCATTCGCATAGCAATTGTTGGCAAATGTTAGTTGGAAGGGCTGGGAAATGGCAGGCAAGCTGGGAACGGCGAGTGGATCAGGATTAAGGGATTGAGATGGACGCAGGGTTTAGGCGGGTGCGGTGGGAGCTTGCAAATTGGGTCCAAGGTTCAGTTCTGATCGTTTGTTTTACAGTTGTTCTGATTCACATGACACGTCTTCTTAAAGGTTAAGAGTAAACACTGCTGCATTGTAAAACTCAACTGGGGAAGGGGGGAGAGCATGGGCTTTAAAAGGAGGCTGAAGTCCAAGGGATTTCAGGATATGGAGCGGGTACAGGCGGGAGGACGTTCCCAATCTGATCAGTCACAGCCAAGGGCGGAGCTGTCCAGAATGTTGTCAATTGGAAATATAAGGAATGAGAGGAAGAAAGTTCAATTCCTAAATGGCAGCTCTAAAAAGTGAGCGAGGGCGAGAAAAGGAGTGTGAAAGATAGCAACAAAACGAAAGAAAAGGGGACAAAAAAAACAGGGAAAGAAGGAAAGAAAAAACAGAAAAAGAAAATTGAAAAGGGAAGACAAGTTAATAAAAGGAAAGAGAGAGAGAGAAAGAGAAAACATTATCTTATTTTATTTACTTATTTATTCACTCAGCATGTCAATGCCCCATCTCTATAGAACCTGACCCTTATCTTGCAGGCGGTTGTTATGTTAAGATGTGAGTGACACTGTTACTTTCTCATACAGCAGCCTGGTGCTAACTCTGAACAAAGGTGCCCCAGAGTGACATCGAGATAAGATATGTACTTTCGAGTCTGGGCCGGGGCGGAAGCTGAGGTTATGATGTTTCTCTCCCTACTTTCAGTTGCGTCAGTAACCAAAGGGTCTCAGTGTGTGAGCAATAAAAGGTTTCACATCGGGGTAGACAAAGCCACATCTTGTCAGCAGCTGCTGCGGGCCCGAGATACGGCCTGGTTCCCTCCCCCACTCCCTTCTCGTCCAGCCTTCACCGCAAGAAAGGAGGCAGCAGCTGGTGGCAAAGACAGGCTTAATGCTGGAGAATACAGCCAGCTGCCTCCTGCCAGATGGACCATCCCCTCAGACTCTGACAGCCGTCCCATTAAAAAATGCTGTGCCCTAATGACGTGTGCCCAGTCCAGCCAAGGTGGTGCAGGGGGTGTGGATTGGTGCGGATCAAGGAAGCTGATGAATGCTTGGGCAAAGGCACAAAGCACTCTTGTCATCTCAGTGTACACAGAGACTGCCCACCAGTCTCGGCCTACGCAGGAAAGGCTGCGCTGCCATCTCCCTGGCAAGGTGCCAATTCTAACTCCTCCTGCAACAGGATCCCAGGTGGTTGCTTGGAAGAAGACATGCTTGGTTCTCTCACTCTCTCTCACACACACACACACACACCACGAATATTTATCCCTCAACCAACACCTCGAAAAGTGATCGCCGTGCTGTGTTTAGAGCACTTTGCTGTGCACGTTTCTCCAGGGCATTCTCTAGAATGAGAGGTGATCTCACTGAACCCCAAAAAAGTACTGAAAGGGATAGACAGAGTTGGGATATGGAATGGGGGGCACAAGGGTTGGAGGAGGGGGAGCGGAGGTGCTGTGTAGGACTGAAATGAGAAGGATTTATTTTTTTAAACTCAGTTTTGGAATTCTCTGCTCCACAGAGTTGCGGAAGACTCTGACTTTGAGACTGATAAATTTCAGATCACTAACAGCATAAAGGTTTATGGTGATAATGTAGATAAGAGGCTCAGTTAGGCCTGAGCAGGCTCGATGGGCTGAACAGCCTGCGGTGAGCTCCTGCTGCTGCAGCACAGCAGTAACGAATCTTGCAGGAACCGGAGCGATGTGGGCTTTGGGCGCTTTTACAGCAGAATCAGTCAAGAATTCCAGCCTGGCCTCTCGACACTGGGAGCATCTCTTTTTGCTTTCGTCAGTCAATAAGGCATGTTGCTGGCTGGGCAGCAGTAGGTTGCTAATTGAATGCTGCTTGGAGACCACTTGACAAAACACTGCCTCGCGTCAGCAACTAGCACCAAGGGGCTGCTGTAAAGACACCGAGCACACAGGGACAGCCACCCTGCTCACATCTCTCAGCTCATTCACTGAATGCCAACCAGCAAGATCTCTCCCATACCATACCAGTTTTCACATTGTTACTTCAGTCACGGGTTACTAGCGAAGCCATACTGATGTGCCCTTTTGCACAGACATGCTACTTACTGTCAGAGATCTATCCCAAGCAGAGGTTGGGTGGGGTGCTTTGTTTATGAACAGCACAGAGACATCAATCTAACGCTTCCAGCAGATGCCAGCTGCCTGTGTGGCAAGCACAAAGCACCTTCGCCCAACCAAATGGCCGTGTCAGAAACTGAGCAGGTGGTGGGTCCTCGATTCGGTCAAGCAGGATTCCTGGTTCTTTCTATCACAAGCACAGTCTCCCCACTCACAGTCAGGGGGAGCAATCCCCGCACAGCCCAGCAAGCAGGTCATGGTCAGTCCTGTAGGCAGGCAAGGGAAGTGCACATCATCTGCAGGGAAGCTGCAAACACAGCGGTCAGTCATGTCTAAGGGCTACTCATCAAAGTGGGTCAGAAGTCTCGACAAATAACATCCTGGGTGTCCATCTATTGAAAGTTAAGGCGAAGTGTAAGGAGGTCCAGTAGGGGTGAGCAGGGACATCATTACCAGAAGGAATGGGAATGTCCAGTGGGAACTTTGGGACAGGGTAGCAATGACATAGAGAGGATATTCACAACAGGATGTAACTGTGAACACAGGCAAAGTCTGGGGTCCAGAGGTGAAACAGTAACTAGAGTGAGAGAATGGGGATATACGAGCAAAGGAGTCATCCATTGTGCCCTAAAGCAGTGTGGATCTTTGGCTGCTGTGCCATTTTGCAATGCCAATGCTGGATTGCCAACACTTGTGCAGGTGCACAGCAGTCTTTCAAAGATGGCACAGGCACCAGTCTTTCAGTGGGTATCCTCTGAGGACAGACTGGATAGAATCAGAATATAGAGATGGGACAGGTAATTATTGAGATGCATTTGGGGATGAAGAGTGAGAAAATTGTACTAAGCCCTCGCAGTGAAAACCACTCCAAAATAAAAAAAACTCCATACAACTCGCATTTAGCCAACAGAGAAGATTTAATGCAACGTTTTGAAAAGTAATTAAGTGGCTGTGAGGTGCATTGGGAGATCTGAAACCGCAGAAATGCAAAGTCGGTGTCCCATTTACTTGAGAGACAATAAACCTGTGGACATCATCAGAGCAGGGGAGGGAAAAGATTGGTTTGTTGACACTACACCAGTTTCGAGAGAAAAGAACATTACCAGGCAGCGGAAGTTGTGGGGAGTGGGGAGTGGGGGTGAGCTGATGCAGAGGGAATTCTGCCTAGTCATTGTGTCTGCCTATTGTTTCTGGTTATCCTGTATGTAGCTGAGGATCACTGGGTAAACACTCTCCGCACTCTGTCAGATTGTGGCTTCAAGTCTCACCCAGACACACAGCGACACAATGTAAACTCCCACTCTCATTACGCGGGAGCACTGCTTTGACATCAGGGCTCCAGTGAATGTATTTATCTTGGAAAAAATAATAAATAACCAACAAAGACCAACTCCCTAAAATGGTGGAGCAGCAAGCTGGCACCAAACCTGCCATCTGGGTCCCACACCTGGTGCTGATTGTGTTCAAGACCAGCCAGACAGTAACCGCAAGGTCTCAATCCAGGACCGACCCAGAGTTTGGGGTAGGGAGAGCATTTATGTCGCTTCAATGGGTAGACTCACTCCTGATAAATGGCCATTCAGGCAAGGCCAGGTCACCTCAACGCTGGAGTGCCAAGTGAAAATGGCAAGCAGCTGTCATGTTACAGTGTGGAGGTTATTGGAAAGCAAATGTGGAATGCTGAGCATCACCCTCGCAAACCCAACGGCTGATGGACAAGCGGAGAATGCAAATCCAAGATGTTGGCCAATTGACAGTGACTTAGCAACACTGACATTAGGAGTTGACATTCTACAGACGTGGAGGTGGCCATTTCTGGAGTGCTGTCTGCAGTTCTGGGCGCCCTGTTATAGGAAGCATATTTTTAAGCTGGAGAGGGTTCAGATGAGATTTACCAGGACATTGCCAGGAAAGGAGAGTTTGTCTTATGGGGACAGGCTGGGGCATTTTTCACTGGAGCATAGCAGAGTGAGAGGTGAACTTATAGAGGTTCATAAAATCAAGGGTGTGCGTAGATAAGGTGAATGGTAGCTGTCTTTTCCCTAGGGTGGGGGATTTCAAGGTCAGGGGGCATACATTAAAAGGTGTGAGGAGAAAGATTTTAAAAAGACATATGGGGCAATTTTGTTTTTACACAGCAAGTGGTTTGGGTGTGGAATGAACTGCCAGAGGAAGTGGTGACTGCAGGTACAGTTACAACATTGAAAAGACATTTGGATAAGTCCATGACTGAGAAATGTTTGGAGAGATATGGGCCAAGCACAGGCAGATGGGACTAGTTTGGGATTGCGTTCAGCAGGGACTAGTTGGACCAAAGGGTCTGTTTCCATGCTCTATAAGGAGATCAGCTTCCTTTATCTCGCTCACTAACTGATTGGGGGAGGGGAGGGGAGGGGGGGGGGGGGGGGGAGGGGCGGGGGAGTGACCTCTCCCCTCCAGATATTTTCACACCAGAGAGAGAACCGGATGGGATGGGAAGTTTACACTCCAGCGACTGGACTCTCTTCAAGTGCATCAGCCCATACTTGGAAAGAAACAAGTTTTACTGGCACTGTTTAACGTAACAGAAACGTCCCAAGACACTTCCACAGAAAGGAGCAGAATTAGACATAATCTGACTCAGCCACATACTAAAGAGAAAGGGAGTAGGTGGACGTGGGGGAAAGCAGTGTGAGAGAGAGAGAGAGAGTGAGAGAGAGAGTGAGAGAGAGA